>NW_010249262.1:0-33131 GCF_000690775.1 Eurypyga helias | reverse complement strand
ATTCCTGCTAATCTTCTCTTCTGCTGAGAACAGAATATTTCTATCTTCTTTTACTGTACTATAGAACAGAAACAATAACATCAGCAAAACTATATGTAATATAAAAGATGCAAAGAAAATTTTTGCTTTGAAAACTCAGTGAGTTTATTTATTTTTTTTTTAACTCATGGTAAAAGACCATGAAAAGAAATAAACTTACAAGACAGAATGTCTGGAAGTGTCAATTTGCTTTTAACTGAACAGTAAAAGGTGTTTCTTTGCAGGAACAGAAAATTGCGCTGGGACTAAAATAGTACCACTTGGTTTAAGCTTGTTGTTAAAGTCTAGAAGGGTAGCTACAAAGGAACACTGGTGACAAAGGCACATTTGTTCTGTTGAGTGTTGCGGCTGTCTGTATGACAATGTGCTTTTCATATTAGTCCAAATAAATAGAAACCTATTTTCTAAGCAAATGGAAATTGGAAGTGAGAAAAAGAGAAGCAGTATCTGATCTTGATGCCATTGAGCTTTAGGAAAAATTAATTTATCCTTTGTTGTAAATTCTTTTATCATGAGAATCTTTATCAACAGCAACACTATGTTTGCAGCAATGTCCTGAGGCAATAACAGAAAAAATTCATTTGGTGCCACAGCAAATGCTTAGCTTCAGATTGTAGAGGGGCAATCAATTCAAAGCACAAACAATAGCATTTAAACAAATAATAAAAAATGAACCAAACTAAAGTAACTATTTAATTTAAAGGCAGCCTCCTGAGACATGAAGGGCCTAGAGAAGAAGGGAGCTTTGCAGGAAGACTAGTGCGAGGAGAAGCAGTTCAAGAGAAAAATTTCTTTCAGGGAAAAATATATATTACAGAATGTGTTGAATCAGATTTTAAAACTTAAGGATCAAATAAAATATAATTGATGGTAAAACTGATTTGGTAGGTAGCTGTAAAGGATCATTCAGCTCCACTTCCTTTTCTTGAAACAGTAATGCAGAATTGGTTACCAGTG
The DNA here is from genome assembly GCF_000690775.1 of Eurypyga helias. Classification (NCBI taxonomy): domain Eukaryota; kingdom Metazoa; phylum Chordata; class Aves; order Eurypygiformes; family Eurypygidae; genus Eurypyga; species Eurypyga helias. The sequence continues at coordinate 32,135 of NW_010249262.1, read as the reverse complement.
CAACTAAAGGTAGTAACCTTTAGACACCAAAGTTAGTTGATCCATTCCTACTACCTACAAGTAAATAATGAAGGATCATAAACCGTGGATTTTTCCGGAGATGTTACTCAGCCAGGGTGATGTGACCATTCTGGCTAGAAGTCCTATTATAGTTAATTAGATACCACTCCTACGTGCAATAACGTTTCATTTCAGTAAGATTTGGGAGAAAGATACTTACCAGTTCAGACCAAATATCCCTGAAGATGTTATTGCCTTAGTCCCAGGCAGTGATGAGCTGACTGTCCCTAGGAGACCTGCTCATCAGTCTGGGACTAGGACAGGTATCCAACATTAAAAACCAAACACACACCACAAAATCCAAAATAAAATAATAATAATAATTAAAAAAAAAAAACAAAAAGGAGATGCAAGAAATTGCCATCTAGGAAAAGAATCTGGAAGAGTATTCTCTTTGAATGCTCTACAAATATATTAAGAAAAAAAAAAACCAAACAACTAACTTGAACTTTAGTACATCCTGTCTTTCTTCATCTTGTGAGGCTCTTAAGAAGCAAACAGTTATCTAATTATTGAATTCTGACACACTGTAAAGTTGAGTTCATTTTAACTTCATTAGCAAGTAATGGAATATTCAAAAAACCGACACATGCTAGGGAAGACCCCAGTACCCCATGGTTATGAAGGTCATATACTCTGAAATGTTCATGAAAGAAGAATAAGAATGCAAAGCTTATAGGGAAAAGTAATAAGTTTCAAGGAAGCAGGTGATCTGTTGTGGGGAAAAAAAAAAAAAAACAAACACAAAAAACCCCACAAAAACAAAATACACAAAAACCAACAACAAACCCACACAACCAGATTCTTGGCCTTACAAGAGCTTCTTGGATTCTGAAGCAGCAGGCATTGCACATGGCCTCTATTGTCTTTGCCAAAAAAATGGAGTGTGTTCCTGCAATTTAACTTTCCTGATATAGCTGCACATCTGTGTTTCAGCAGAACATTGCTGGCAAAAATTAACATTGCTTTTTTTCCTCAAGAGGCCAAATTCAGTGAAATACACATTAGCTATATTGATTCCAGTGCCTTTCTCCAGCCACTTTGTGGATAAAAACTGTGTCTTACCAAAATATAAGAAACCAAAACTTTATAGAAATTGCAAGGTACACACTCCGAAGTTGAGAAATCCCATCTAAAAGGCCATATACAAGAGGCTTCCGTGTTTTGCCTGCAAGCAGTAAGGGATAGAAACAGTCACCTTCAGCCCACTTTTTCTTGGGATAATGTGATTAAGTTTCACAGGATGTAGAAATGAAACCTCCTTTTTTTTTTTTTTCTTTTTTTTTTTTCTTTTGCTGGATTTCAAAGATTTCCTGTAAGTGAGTGACTGAGATGTTTGAATTTATTTGATTTCATTTCTGTCAGTTTTCGGTTCTGTCATGAATCTTTAATGATGGAACTATTAGACAACATAAACGTGAGTTTCACTAGAGCTGTTATGGCTTATCCTTCAAATACACACTTCAAGTTCAAAGGGAACTCTTGGCTGCTTAGTCCTTTTGAGAACGACTGTATTTATTCAAGCAGCTTACTTCTAGCCTCTTTTTCTAAAAGACAGCATTCGGCCACATACATGTGTAACTTCACTTTCTTGCCTCAAAGCCAATCCTGAAATCCTTTTCCATTTTCATTCTGGTGGGAGATTTTCTTTTCAAAGGAAATAAAGGTAGATTAAGGATTTTAGAGATGGCCGGCATTGTCTATATGCATTTCTCTGAATATCTTCAGTTTTATGGGTATAATTTTTGTTCTTTCCCTGGCCCATCTCTCTTCAATCCAAACATGCATTGCTCACTAGTTTAATGTTCCAGTGTTCTAAAGAACTCCATTTTTAGGACAGTTTAAGATACACATTATTATAGTGTTTGATAACCTGGGGCATAGAGTATTTTGCAGAAGAGAAAAAAATCATGTGTTTTTTTGCTGACAGAACAAAAGTAGAGGACTTGAATTTACAGTTACTTGTGCCCACAGGCAAAGTCTCCAGTTCTCTTCAGTCCATTCTTGGGAACTACAAAGAATCAATTATTTTCTCCTGTTATCGCTTTTGGGTTTAGATCTCTCCACAGCACTGTTAACTAATTCTTGAGCTACACTTCAGCAGTTTTACTTCCTGTGAAATAGATGACTAATAGCTGTAATTATATGGTACTGAGTAATCTGAGAGTATGTTTCTTCCCTGGCTCACAGTACATGAATCTTAATTTGGATTGTAGATTTGTAATAGTTTCCTGGTTCATAAGCAAGTGAATTGATTTCAAGTTTTTGGAAGCTAACAGTCTGTTTTAGGGAAACAGTCAGTCCACCTCTGCAGCAGAAGTACTGTCTTGTTGCGTTTTAGCAACAAGAAACCTTGCTCATCTTCATGAGCAACGGTCTTACTACTACTTTTCATATTCACGTCTAGCAGCAATAGAATAAAGCACTCTATCTTTTTTGTTTGGTGTATGTTTTGTTGATCTGTATGCTCTTGGCAAAATATTGTCAGTCCCATTTTCCTCACAGGGAAACAGGTAAAGATAGTTACTGAACTGCCAAGCAGGATACACTGCGTAAAAAACAAAGCCAGTAAAAAACCCATGAGACTTTCCACAACTCTTGTTTAATTTATTAAAATTTTCCCCTAGAAGAATTCTTTCCTAGTGTTAATAAGATTTCTGATAAATTCTAATTTCAGACTAAGAGATTAAGTTTAAGCAGAATTTATATTTAAAGAAAAAGGCAGGAAGAAGACACGTGAACCCCATTCTGTTGTCTCTTATGATACTTGAATTAGCACTTCAAGTTTTCCTCACTGACAGAAAAGAATCTTATTATAGTATATCACTGTATTCAAACCACATTTTGAAAAAAAGAAAATTGCTTGAATCTTCCAAATCCAGTAAAATGAAAATAACCAAAAGCTTTTAAAAAACAGAGTTTATTTCACTAGATATTTTTGATCTTGCCTGAGAACAGAGCAAAATTCTCACCAGGAAAATACTGTCCTGAGATACAGTCCAACAAGTGCACACACCATTTTGTTACATTTTACTCTGACTACTCTCCAAATTTATGTCCCAATTACCAGAGCTGCATATGAGAACACAGAAGCATTTTATGACCAATTCAGGGAATGATTGTCAAAGGTGTAGGAACGGTACAGGCATAGTTACAAGTGACCTCAGTATAAATTTTGACACTTGATGTATTATTAAAAGCCGTTCCACCAATATATCTTGATTTTCTATAAGGTCAGGAACTTTTGATGCTTTCTAATTGCAATGAATTGATCTTGATGAGTAATCCATTTAATTTTAAGACTTATCATTCAAAATACAATCTGAACCTAATAACCTCCACTTAGTCCAGAAGTTCTGTCCTAACATTCCTGTCCTTAATGTTTTCAGCTGTTTATATTCATCTTAGAACCATCTGTACACACTAAAGGACACATAATTCATTGATCTAACCCTCTGAATATGGGACTTACATCATAGCTAGGCTCTTGTGGTGCACAATATCCAGCACGATTATGAGCTATAGGTGAAATGGAACATGAGTCATTTGAACACAGAGAAATGTGCTCCTACAGCAAATGTGTCCTTTCAGATAAGTACATGTGACATGTAATAACCTGTTCAAATATCTCAGAATCTTCATCTTTCTGTACTTTCCCATCTCATTTTGCAATGTGCTGATCTGGTGACACTGCCCAGTGGCATATCTCAATAAGGACTGAACAGAACTTAAAGGCACACTTCTTAACAACATACCCAAGAGCAAAAGATCTAGAGTGGCAATGTTCATTCATGAGTAGAAGAGTCAAGCATGCATTGACATGTCATCTTGCTGCTTTTTCAATGTCTCATCTTCTTCAGATTCTACTTTCAAGAACCATTATTTAATTGTTTTATTCTACAATTACCTTTATCTGAATTTTAGTGTATACATATATGTGCTAAAGATAAAAAGAGGAGGAACTTAGTAATATTCATGATTGGATGACCCTGCCAGAAAAGTTTATTTTTACTAAACGTATTCTGTCAAACAGCATGTCTCAAGACTTCTAATTATGATGCTGAATTAGCAGTCAAGTGGCATTGTTTGTTCTTTGAAATTATGTGGTCCACTTTTATTTAAATAATTAATGATGCATATTAATCAAGAACTGTGTTTCTGCAGCAAGCTACCAACTTGGGAAATAAAACCAGAAATTAAATTGGTTCTTTTGAGATGTGACTGCTTGGTGGTTTGATTTTCTTTTTTTGTTTGGTTGTTTGGGTATTTTTTTTTTTTTCTTACCACAAATTCATGTACTTTGGTGTTTGAGATAAATGAAAAAACAACGTAATGTCTTTGGCTTTAGTTTGATGTGTGAAATTTTATTATTCAAAATAAACTCAGGCTCAAATCTTGTGGCAACTATGAAAATTTATGCCAAATACATGCATGAAGCAGATCAGATCATAACTAAATGCATAACCTCTCCATTTGTTTGCCTTTGCAGAAAAGGGTGATGCAATGAGCATGTGCCATTTGTAAGAACAGAAATGTTCCACTCTGCTAGAAAGAAACCCTCCCTACCCAGGTGGGTGAAAGGTTCACTTCCTTGAAAAGCGATGTGCATCCAAAATTTTTTCCTTCTCCCTTTTGCAGTCCTTTGGTCAGTGTGAGATTCCCCACTGCAGCAGAGGACAGGAGCATACCTAAGTTGTCTGCAGGTATCAGAAGACACTGATGATAGACAAATTTCCAGTTTTTGTGTTACAGGCATTTAAATCCTCCCTGCACACACACGCTTATTATGTCTCTATACCTGTCCCTGGTTGTAGGTAGCATTGACTGCCTGTAAATTAGAGTAATCCAGAACAGTAGATGGGCTGGCAGCCCAGAAAGCCAACTGTATCTTGGGCTGTATCAGAAGTGTGGCCAGCAGGCTGAGGGAGGGGATTCTGCCCCTCTGCTCTTGTGAGACCCCACCTGGAGTGCTGCGTCCAGATGTGGAACCCACAACATTGGAAGGATATAGACCGGTTGGAGCGAGTCCAGAGGAGGCCACTAAGATGCTCAGAGGGCTGGAGCCCCTCTGCTGTGGGGACAGGCTGAGAGAATTGGGCTTGTTCACCCTGGAGAAGAGAAGGCTCTGGGGAGACCTTATAGCACTTTCAAGTACCTGAAGGGGCTACAAGGAAGCTGGGGGAGGGACTTTTTACAAGGGCCTGTAGTCACAGGACAAGGGGTAATGGGTTTAACTTGAAAGCGGGGAGGTTTACATTAGATATCAGGAAGAAGTTCTTCATGGAGAGTGTTCTGAAGCACTGGAACCGGTTGCCCAGGGAAGTTGTGGATGCCACATCCCTGGGGGTCTCAAGGCCAGGTTGGGGGAGGCTTTGAGCAACCTGGTCTAGTGGAAGGTGTCTCTGCCCATGGAAGGGGGGGTGACATTAGATGATCTTTGAGGTCCCTTCCAACCCAAACCATTCTATGATTCTATGATTCTAGATGGTCAGAAACAGCAAAATAACCTTGTTTGACTGTGCCAAACCTGTAGGTAGTCTCACTGGCTGCTGCTCCATCCCTAGCAATGGTGGAGGAACTGAGTAGACCATCATTACCAGAGGGGGTCAGGTACTACATCAAGGGTGGCTGCCGTGCAACCCTCCTGTTCCTCTGGTAGCAACAACCTGATCAGTAGATTTGGTTTTCTGGTGTTTTCCATAAGCTTGTTCTTCACCTTTATTCCTTAACAGTCTATGTTCAAGCCTGTGTTTGTATAACAGTTCAATATTGTCTCTACCTAGCTGAATCTCAAACCTGGATTATATTGATTTAGCTTATTTCATTAGATCTTAGAACCTGGAATCAGTAGGTTGAACAGGGAAATTTGCTTTCATGCACTGAGTGATGGATTCAGGAAACCTAAAGCCCAGCTGGAGCTGAGCCGGGTGAGGAACATGATGGGCAAATAGAAAGGCTTATACATCAAGAGCAGAGGAAGATAAGGGAAAAAGTGGGCCTGTTGCTGAATGGCATAGGGGCACTGGTGACAAAGGACATGGAAAATGTTGAGGTACCTAATGTCTTCTTTGCCTTAGTCTTTACCAGTAAGACTGGCCTTCAGGAATTCCAGGTCTCTACAAACAAGGGGAAAGTCTGTAGCAAGGAAGACTTACCTTTGGTGGTGGTCATCTTGGACTAGAGAATCTCCAGAGGTCCCTGCCAACTTCAACTGTTCTGTAGTTCTGTAAAAGGTGAGAAAATTTCCATCTTCAGTGTTTGGAGAAGAGGTTAAAAACATAAAATGGTGACCCTACAAATATCTCTTAGATCAAAGCTTGTCAGTATTTATTGATTTGTTTTACTAGATCTCATGTCCACCATGTCTTAAACCATTCAAACCTAGTTCTTTCAACCTTTCTGACAGTTGCCACAAGATGTGATGAAGTTTCTCTTACTAGGTCTTAAAAGAATTTATGGTAACAGTCACCCTTGACTTTTTACAAGAGCCTGTAGTGATAGGACAAGGGGTAATGGGTACAAATTGAAATCAGGGAGGTTTAGATTAGATATCAGGAAGAAATTCTTCACAGAGAGAGTGGTGAGGCACTGGAACAGGTTGCCCAGAGATGTTGTGGATGCCCCATCCCTGGCTGTCTTCAAGGCCAGGCTGGATGTGGCTTTGAGCAACCTGGTCTGGTGGAAGGTGTCCCTGCCCATGGCAGGGGGGTTGGAACTAGATGATCTTTAAGGTCCCTTCCACCCCAAACCATTCTGTGATTCTATGATTCTATATCACAAATCAGTTGCTAGTAGTCTCTTCCTGCCTATTCAGGATAATAACTTGGAAAACAGCACAAAATAATCCTTTTATAAACAGGAGTTTCACAGTAGAGAGGAACAATTTCATATTCTCTTGTTTATTTCACACTGTATCGAAGTTTTCAAAAGATGAAAAGGTCCATTCTCAAAGATTGCAGTTATTTCCCTCGCAATAAAGAATGCAGATTTCTGACCCATAACTTCCTTGCTTATAGGGGGCACCTGAATGACCCCATATGCAGCCACAAAATAAAGGATCCAAAATTAAAATAATATAAAGGAATAAGTCTCCTTGTGAAATGAAACTGTTCCAGTAGATTCAAAAGGCATGCTGCCTTGAGGCAGGTTCCGTCTGGTGACAGAGCTGTCTTTCAGAATTTACTTTTGCTGATTCAGTATATGGCACTTGTGTCCCTGGTAGAATAAGAAATAAATTCTCCATTAAGCTTTTGGGACCTTGACTGTTCTGGAATGAAAGCCATTAAATGAGAAGTGCATTTTAGCTGTTTAGTGTAGTTAAAGAATTTGCACCCTTTACACCCTTATGTCCTAGACAAATTCCAACTTAGCTAATTAATTTCTGCCTCTAACAATCTCCAGTCCTACTGGTAATTTTTTTCTTCCATTTTCCAATCTTAATTATGATGTAATAACATCACTATTTAATCTTAGCACTGTTGCTTGATTTTAAAACAAGAGAATTCATCTTCAGAGCTAAAAGCCATTCTATGCAATGAATGATCAGTCTCAAATTGCTTCGGACCCAAAATATGCTCCACAGTTTGGAGTTTCAATTATGTTTCTATTGAAAAATGGGAGATGTACTTTTTCAGGCACCCCAAACCATTCTAAACATTTAGCCGGAGTTAAACCACGACAGTCCCCCTTTTCATTTACATGAACAAGTACACACATACAATGCCACTTCTCCCCTTTAAGACTGCCTGAAACACCACTCTGTATCTTCCCTCCTGACTTTTCTCAGTTTACATTTTTAAAGCCAAGTATGTCTGATGACTCACTCTGTGTGCTGATTTTGGCTGTAATAGAGTTAACTTTCTTCGTAGCAGCTGGTATGGGGTGATGTTTTAGGTTTGTGCTGAAAACAGAGTTGATAACACACGGATGTTTCCGTTACTGCTGAGCAGTGCTTACACAGAGTTAAGGCCTTTTCTGCTCCTCACACCACCAGCGAGTGGGCTGGGGGTGCACAAGATGTTGTGAGGGGACACATCCAGGACAGCTGACCCCAACTGACCAAAGAGATATTCCATACCATATGATGTCATGTTCAGCATATGAAGCTGGGGGAAGAGAAAGAAAAGTGTGTGTGTGTGTGTTCTGAGTGATGGTGTTTGTCTTCCCAAGTAACTGTTAAGTGTGACAGAGCCCTGTTTTCCTGGCTGAACCTGCCTGCCCATAGGCAGTGGTGAACAAATTCCTTGGTTTGCTTTGCTTGTGCACATGGCTTTTTCTTTACCTACTAAGTTGTCTTTATCTCAACCCATACGTTTTCTCAATTTTTACTCTTCTGAATCTTGCCCCCATCCTGCCAGGGTGGGGAGTGAGTGAGTGGCTGTATGATGTTATTTGCCAGCTGGGGTTAAACCACGACAGCGTGAAAAATAAACACAAAAGAAAACTCTTTATTTCCTCCATAGTTTGACAATGTCAAGGGATGGTGAAGATGTAGGTTTATTTCTTATTCAGTTAAGATAGTCTTTTCATGTTCACAAAGAAAACATGAAAATGCATAAGAGATGAAGGCTACAGCACTCTCTTCAAACTTTTAAAGAAAAATTTAATTTATTCATTTTTACTACATTTTCCACTCAGAACCAATTTCCTTCAAAGAAAGATGTTTTCTGTGTCATTTTTATGTTAGTTATTCTGATTTATTAAATAATTTCAAAAAAACACTATAGGTTTGATCATTTCACCTTCAATACTTACCTTGTAAAATTACTATTTGAAGCTTTTACCACTTTTAGTTAGAAGTACCACTTTTAGCTAGAAGCAGATATAAATGTTGCCCAAGAATGCCCACTCAAAACAGTGGCCTAGTTTACAGAAGGATATGCTTTCCATACCACACCACAAATCATTAGTAGTGAAGAATGCCAGCATGCTTCAGGTTATCTTTGTAATAATAAAATTCCTGGGCTAACTTTATTTCCTTCACTGAGCATCTATCTGGGCAGGCAATGTTGATAATGCCAAGCAGGGTGCTTTCCAGCTAAACCTGAGGAGATCCTGCAGTGGTGCATTTAGAAAAAATGCAGGAGTAATTCGCTCCATAGTTCCTCTACAGCAACATAATTTGGCAAAAAGATTTTCCTCCTTGTCTCATTTTAACAGCATGAATCTGGAGTGACTGTTGTCATCAGTGACTGCTGCTCAGTTCAGCTGGTTTCTTCTTTTTGATCGTTGGAAAAATGTCTAAGCTGGATCCTAGATCCTTGATAATTTTGAAGAACCTTCAGTTTAGACAGTTCTCAGGATTGAATTCCAATTATCTTAAATCATGGGTTTTAGATGTCAGCATCCATTTCATTCATCTTTCCTCATCAACTTATTTCTTATTTCTATTGTATGGAAAATTTTAGCTTAATCTTAGGCAGACCCTGCTGCTGTTATTTTCCCTTCAAAATTATTAAACAATTGGTTGGATATCTTCCTTTTTTTTTTTAAATATAGTTCAATTACTATAAAATTAAAATTTTCCACAGGAATCTTGCTAATAAAATTATATCTGGATTTTTTTGTTCCAAAGAACTGTAGACTTTAATAAGATTTTAAATTTTTATTTGTCAAACTAAATTTAATTTTGAGTTAATGTGAGTTTGATGTTTATCTACTAAAACTGCTGTGTTGCATCAAGTTTTCCCTTCCACAGCCAGCTTTTCCTGGACTATATCTTCCATGCAACAATGTGGTTTTCCCCTCTGGTTTAAGAGTTTGTTCATGGTGGTTACAGGGGAAGGCTGAATATGTAACACTAAATTACATTTCCTAGGAAACACAATGACAGCTCAGGATAATCTTTAGCTGACATGAAATTAAACTTTTCAACATTTACAAATATATCTTCTTTTTGGTCTGAGAAACTTTCAATAATGTGAAAAATAAATGTTTTAGCAGTCATTATTTCTTTTGGCAAAAAATGTAAATTACAACTGATTTGAATGTTGGATGGGTTTACATATAAACCACACAGACACAATGGGGAATTCTCCTAATCTACAGGAAAGAATGTACATTCCTCCTTGTTCCCCAGGCTAATCATTGTTTCCTTGTTTTAACATGCTTAATTAACATATCAGTCTCCTTTTCTAATACATTTGACTGCCAGAAATGGTGATTTTTTTTGGACAACGGTAGTTTTATAACGAAGTAGAGGCATTAAGTTTACTGTGTACATGTTAAGTCTGAATTCTTCAATGACCGTTAGGGCAGTGAGTCAACATTCATGAATGTGTATGACCAGAAAAGGAAATTCAGAAAATTTTAAGTCATTGGAAAGTTGATCTTAACAGACATGCGTGTACTGATTACAAAGACAGATGCACCAGTCTCCTGAAATTGGATAAGTTCTGTGTATTGAACACAGAAAAAACCGCTTTATAGCTGTTATAACAACCATCTGCCAAAATATGTGTTAAGTAGTAAAAGATTATTTCAATGACAAAGTAGGACTCCTCTTTTGAAGAAGCAAAAGAATTATTGTCCTTAGCAATTGTGAAAACCTTCAGAGCCCATTTGCCTTTGAATTTTCCTGTGGTTAATTCATATGTGGCACAGACACGTGTGATTTCCCATAGAATTTGCTTACTTGTAGAAGAAAGACCTACCACATCTGTCTCAAAACCAGGATTATTAAATGAAAATTTGGATCAGAAACTTTTCATCACTAATGTTTGTTTATATTTTCTCAGCTTCCAGATAATTTCATTGCTAGATATTGGGGGGAAGGATAGTTTCACTATAAAATATAGTTACATAACTTAAAATAATACTGTTCATGTAACCTTTATAATCACAGTTGAAAAAAAGAATTTAAGTACTCTGAATTGTATTTTGGACAATACTGACTGTACAAGCATGTATGTCTGATTTGGTATATATACTACATATATGTGAGCTACATATATAATGTGTATATACACACGGAGTGTAGTATTGTGTATATAGGCTGTCTATCCATATGCACATTTATCTATCTACATATATGTATATACATAAACACATACGGACTTGGACAATACCTACTGCATGTAGTGTGTAAAGGAGATGAAATGGCTTGCTCATCTGATGTTAAAAAGTCCTAAGTAATTTCATTGTCCTCACTCAAACTTTACTTAGATGAACATTTTTAGGGGAACATCTAGGAACAAGTACTATGTTTTATACCTAACACTGCTCTGAATCCAGACACAAGGCTTTAAAAGACCAGTTTTCCTTGTACCTTGTACCAGCAGAGGTCAATGTGAAATATCAAATATTGTTAAACCTTTGGCTATGGTGAAATCACAGAGAAATATGAATCAAGATCAAAACACCGACCAGTAAGGATGTTGTCAGGATATCCACTATTTGGGTCATTCCTTACTGGTTTTTGTCTATCCATTTCACAAAAAACTTCAGCAATGAAACTCCTCAAGGCCTTCAGCAGTCTGAGTCCCCCACTACCCTCGTCGTAGTGATGTTTCTTAATGCCTGACTTTGTCTATTACGTTGCAGTTTAAATCTCATTTCTTGTTGTATTCAAGGGTTGTTGAAAACAGATGTTGCCTTCCCGTTTGTAGTAGTCCTTTATACACTTGAAAAAATATCATTATTTCTATTCTTCATTCTTAACATCTTTCAACTAAAATACCCAAGTACTTTCTCAAGGGGTTGTATTTTTTGATAGAACATTTTTATTAGCTTCTGATGAGCTTGTCCTAACTAGTGAACTTTTCTTTGGAATTGTAATGCCCCAAATTGCATGTCCCTCTAACTGAAGCTTTTCCAAAGCAAAATTAAAAGGTAAAATTGTTTCAGGGTTCTTGTAGATAAATCTGTTTTTTATAAGAGCAATACCTTCTTGATTAAACTTCTTCTCTCTAAATCTAGATCATTTTCAGAAATAATGCCTAACTGGTTGTTCTCATGTCCTTTATTGTGCAATTGATTTCCGTTGCACATTTCCTTATTGATTTTTGGCCTATATTTTCAGCCTATTTCTTGAATTTATCAAGAATTGCCCTTTTGCATTCTAATCTTGTCCTCCGATACACTTACAGACCTGGTCTGATGTCGTCTTCAAATTTAACTAGACTATTTTCTGTTACCTCATGCACTTTATTAGTGAAAGTATTGGACAGAGGTGGATGCAGTTTGATTCTACAGAGCCCCATCTGATAGAGTCCTTTTATTTTCATAGAGAATTGATAGAAAACTACTCCTTGTACATGGTTGTCTAACCTGTGTTGCACAAATTTCCAATGCTATTTTAAAGCTGTTTTCCTAGCTTGTTGAGATGGTATCAAAGCCTTACCTGTGGCAGCAAGCCTCAGGAAATTTCCTGCTCTTTTCCCATGGAAGATCTATGAATCTGACGAAGAAGAAAATTATATTATTTGATATAATTATTCATGACAAATGCATCCTTGTTGTTTATCTTTTTGTTATTTTCCAGGCTTACAGATAGTTCAATTATTTGCTTCAGGTTTCTTCTGGGAAATGAATTAAAATATGACTAATCTGTAATTCCCATGTTCCACTGTTTTCTGCTCCAAAGAAAAATGTTTCCTTTTTTGGCTGGAGTTTCGGTTTTGGTTTGGGGTTTTTTTGTTTGTTTGGGGTTTTTTAAGTTCTTAATTCTTTTTCTCCAACAGTTCGCATACCCTAATGTAATGGGGAGCAGAGCAATCAGGGGCAGCCCCAAGACTTTTTCCTTGGGGGAAGGAGTTTCACTCAGAGATCCGACAAACACCTAACTATCTTGATAATCTCTAAATTTTGTCTTCCCTATTCTACTTGAATATCTTTCTTGTTTTCCTCTCCTATCAGCTGCACTAATCCTCTAGTCATAAATTGACCTTTTTAGGGAAGATTGTCTCAAAAAAGACTGTGACATTTTGTTCTTCTCAGTATCACCTGCAATTAGCTTCCTTCTTTCACACAGAGAGTAGGCCAACACTTTCTTCAGACTTCTTACTACCTACTATAAATGCACTGCTAAAGTGGTCCTTACTCCTGACATAGCTTGCTAATGCTTCTGTTTTGTAATTTGACCTTTCTGATTTATCTCCACCACCTTGAAATATTCCTTTACAATCCTCTCAACAATGTGACCTAATTTCAACTGTTCATTCCCATCTCGTGCGGAGGTCAGTGAAGAACTTACAGTTGAAACAAGCTGAGCTCCTACTGTGTTTCTGTCTTTTCCTGCACTGTGACTTGTTGTGCTTATGTGATTAATATGCTGGAAGTACCAGCCTTCCTTAACATTTTATTTTTTTATAATTGAATCTTTTTTCAGATCAAGAGCTCTGCACAGCAATTACTGAATAAATAATTATAAAGATGATTGCTTACCCAAAAGGACCAATACCTACGCACAGCTTTCATGGCATTTTCAACCCATTAATTTTGACAGTTCTAATTGCTAAGGGTAGAAATTTTGAGAATGTTCAAAAATTAAAACTTGGAGGTGAGTTCCAGAGAGACAGGCAGGCTGTCTTATGGAGCATCATATATGCTATCATGTAGAATCTTTTATGGAATCATAGAAGAATTTAGATTGGAAAATACCTGTAAGATCATCAAGTCCAACCATCAAATATTGTTTAATATTAAATGTTAATGTGCCTAACTATGACCAGTTACTTTCACCATCAGCCTTAATGATGTTAAGTAGGCTTCTTGTACAAATGCTACCCATCAACACAGGAGCCATAGATTTTAGCTTAGTCTGAAAATGCATGTGAGCCCACAGTGTCTTTATGATGAGGTTTTTACCCCTTCAATCATCCTAAATAGGATATGTACCCTTAGGTAGGGTAACTTGTAAAGAATAACTTTCTTGAATAAGTGGAGGACAGTTAACTCCCTAATTTATAATTTACTTTCTATTATTTTTAGGATTATGTGGACCAGACATAAGAAAAGCTTTATTTATTTATTTATTAAATTATTGGTAAATTAAATTTTAAGAGCTTACTCCAAAATCAGAACACAGTTTGGATGAAAAGGGGAACATGTGAATGTTGTTCACAGAACACTGCAATTTGCCTTCTTTAATCAGATGGGATTTTGATTGGTGGAGAGGCCACATTTTATTATTATATTTTACTTTCCCTTTCTAAAAGTAATCCTGAAAAATCTGTTTATCATAAATGTAAGAACTTGCCACAGTCTGAAGTATTCTGATCACATGATAATCTCCAGAAAATAATCAAGTACATATGTCTATTTTAGTTTGTGGGCTTAAAAAAAAATTAAAAATATGACATGTCCCATGAGACAAACATGAAAGAATGACTAAAGACAGATGGGAAAGTTAAATTTCATATCACTTTTAAATGTTAGATCCTCTTAATTATGGAATAAACAACAAAACATCCTTTATATCATCACTAGACAAATAATGTTTAAAGGGGGTATAGTCACCAATTATTCTCTAGGATGTACATGCCCATTTGTCTCATACAATGAGGGCCAAATATCTTCAGCTTACCTAAGAAAAACTAAATACATATGTAGTATTCTTTGGTTAGAAACATATTTACTTCTAAATAGGATCAGATACTAGGACACTTGAAGGATATCTTTACAGATTTTTTAATGTTTAATGAAATCCTAGATAATTTTTGGAATTGGAAATAGATCTGTGCATCTACAAAACTAGGTTGTTTAATTGTCATATCTTGCAGGAATTGCAAGGAAACACATGTATACAGCTCAGAGCCCACATTAAGAGTGTAACACGTTGAGTTAATTGTGCTCACCTGCAGCACAAAGTCAAAGATCAACTGGTAACACATTGCTAAATGAAATTAAGCTGGAGGAAATTATATTTTGCCAATATGAATAGAAATCTAAACCGTGTTCTGGCTCATGGACTACACAGGTTACCTTCAGTATCCCTGCTTGAATGCCTAATTCAGCATCCATATGTTCTCCCAGACTTTGAGCCGTCTCCTCTCCATGCCTTCCTTTGCTTGATATGTGTAGCCTCCCTTTTCAGATGCAAAACATGTTGAAATGGAGAATTATCTGTAAATACAGAGCTGATCATGTGAAATAAACTGTACTTTTGGGGCTGAATGACGATTGTCTTGGACAAAGATTTTCTGTAATTTTGGCTGTTTCCATCTCCACTTTTTATTCACCTAGTCATCTTCTTTATGAAATTTATTTACCACCCTGAAAAAAACCCCATGGATAATTATGCTGGTTGTGTATGACTCAGGAGTGTGATCTACTAAATGGGGGATGTGTCCTTTCAGTTCCCCTGTTCTGAAATGCAGAATCCGAAATCCTTAGAGTTCACAGTCCTAATCTGTGTAGGAGAAAATATCCATCTGTCGCTACTAAAATAATATCCCTAAGATCATCAATATGGTCAGCATGCCACTACTGTATTGAATTGCCACACCATAGAGTTTGCATGATAGGGATGATCCAGTCATCAGTTATGACTGTCATACAGATCTCCATCTAAAGCTCCTATTAAAATGTAGCTATTTTAGGACTAAGCCTCCTTTTCAAAAAGTCAAGTTTTTCTCCTAGTGAAATTAACACCCCTACTTGTACATAAAACATGACTGCAAGCACAAATACTAGCTGCAACATACAGCCAGGTGGTTTGTCTTCACAGTACTCTGGCAGTGACACAGTAAACTAGCACCCATTTCTTCCATATGGAAATAGGTACTAGAGGGGAATTTAGGCAATGTGTCCCCATATCATCCCATAATTTTTTAGGGATCAGGCTAAAAAATTTCATTTTGCAGTATATCTTAATCAGGGTTTCCAGGTAAACTGCACAAGAATTATGGATAACAACTTTACTATGCAGTAATATTGAAGATTTATAGTTTATGAGGTTACTTTTATCTTGTTCCTCACAACTCACAGTTGCTTATCACAAAACTCCAATAATTTTCTGTGCACTTTCATTTTGCAAGCCCTTAAAGTAACATTTGACAATAATATTATTCTTTACGTGTTTATATGTTTTCCCTGTAAGACGCAAAAATGTTTGAGATTGATTCTGAGAATAGAAAGCAACTATTAAGGGGAATTTCAGAAAACATATCCTTTCTAATGGAAAATTCATTCAGTTTTAAATGATTATTTGTATTAAATAGTTACTTTGGGACCATTTAAATAATAACATCCTTCATTAAACTAGAAAAAGCTTAACATGGTTTCTTAGTGAAAACCTAAAAGTAAGCATGCAAAATATAAATTTATGGAATGGTTCTCCTGTGCATTCATTTATTTCTTGTTCATATACACAGTCACATTTTAAGATAACGCTTGGTAGGGATATGTTCATAAGCAGGTACCTGCACATCTAAACTTTACAGGAGTGACTGAGGCAAAAATCATCATAAGAAATAGCGACCTGAAAAATTAGTTATGAATGATCAATGATACAGGTTGGCATAGTTGCACTGGAATCAAAGAAGCTGTGTACATCAGAGGACCATGTTCATCTATAACGAAACAGTAGATAGTTATAGTACACGCTAAAAGGATCCTTTCATTTCTTGAGGAAAACTAAGCACAGCTTCATTAACACATGAAGATAAGTTCTTCTAGGTTTCTTGTCTTATTGGTTGAATACTGTTAATGAGTACAGAATACAAGTTCTAGGCTGTGTTTTTATCTGTAGCAAAGTTCAGGATGTCCTTGAAACAACTAATTACAAAAATGTGAGAAGTACCTCTACTGTGAGGTACTTCTCTCTAAGGTGAAAATTCCTCTAATGTTGGAATTACAAGGAAAGGTAAAACTTTAATTTTTGAGGTTCACAATTTCTATCTTGGAGCTACATAAAGTTTGTTAAGTTTCAGTGACAGCGGAGTACCCCTTGTAATGAGTCTTATGGAGGAAGAAGAGGAAGTAACAATCACCCTAGTGCAACACCTACTCATTTAAGTCAAGTCTTTAAGATGATTACTTAATGAAGATCACGCATATGATCTGTCACTATTTTAGAGTCACATATCAAAGTCACATTTGGGGTGTTCACATAAGAACACGTTTCGTGTTTTAAAAAACATTTCAGCTGCTGGTAATCCCAGTACAATTGTGCTCAGTGATTCTTACAAAATCTATAGGAAAAGATTTCCAGGAACATGAAGCACTAGGATTGTTGTGCTTTATTGGAGTAAGAGATTAGTACTCCCAGCCTTTCTTTAATAATGAGAGATTCACTCCACCTGTAGCTGCAGACCTGGTTGTCACAACATGTGGCCCTAGAACACCAAATTTCTTAGTTTTCACTCCAAGAAAAGAAAGCTAACTAAATGTCCTTTCTTCCTCAATCAATGATTTGCTTCGTACTTTAAAAACATCTAAAAGGCATTTAAGTGTCTTTATACACTCTGACAGTAAAATATGAAATGAACACAAAGTATAAAAGTACTTTAAATTAATATGGAATTAAATCAGATTTTATATGTCAGCAATCAAACGATTTGCTAAAAGACAGCTCGTTGAATTGGAGTTTAATGCTCATCAAAGGACAAACTGAGTTTTGTAATATAATTAAATGAGCAGAAATGCATAATCACAATCTAATTAATATGTTAACCTTGTAAAAAATATTTTAGTATTGCAGACATCTAACAAGATAGCTAAGGCAAGTTAATTGGATTTCAAGTGAGTTGCTAACCATGCTAATTCATATTTTATAAGATTATTAATTAAAAACCAACATGCTATAGATTCAGTCTGCTATCTTACTATATCTCATACCAGCTCTGACTTGCAAGTAAATTAAACAAAGCAAGTATAAAAGATTAGAAAAGTGCAACTAGCCATTTCTTGCTAATATAGTAAAATTTATGCTGCAAATGATTTATCTTTTATATACCTATTACATCTCATGAAGGGCTCTTTTTAGCAATCATTTAGTATAACACATGAATTTTTAATGAAAACTTAAATCTAGGGTTGACAACACAAATATGTATATTAAGGCACTTTTTATGTTCTCATTTAATTCATATGAGAAAATTAAATTAGCAAAAGAAAGAAATAATTTACTAACAGGTATTTTTCCATTAGGTCCATGACACAAGTCACTAAATAAACCATTCTTTTTAACCTATCAATTAATCTATCTTCTTAATCAATCAATCAATCAACCAATATATGTTGTGCAGGTATTTCCATTCATCACTGTAGCATGGAAAAGCCCCATTTACAGCTAGATATACTTACTTGCTAGGTAATATACTTAACATTATTCTACCACATTCTCAGGTGGTAAAGATATGAGAAAGTGAAGTCTTCACTGAAATGAAGACCATCAATTTCCCTTAAAAAAATACAGTAGCACAAGTGCGTCCTTCAGAATGCCCACTTTGCTCCATGGAGCTATAAATCCTTTGATTTAGGTGAAGTAGGACCCTAATTCTGGAGAACAGCGTGAAGCTACAGATGAGCATAGGGCTGAGCGTTGTTTTTATCAAACTGATCAAAGACTCTGGGTATTTCTTCTGCTCATTACGCTGAGCTCCACACCAACTGGCCTATTCAGTTGCTTATCTGTTTTCTAGCTCAGCATTCAGGGTGTGTACATCCTGGGAGGCCAGTGCATCTCTGTCTGCCCTGGCTTCTGGCAGAACCATCCTGCTTCCTCAGAAGGTGTCAAATTTTTTACAATTGCTTTGATCTGAGACTTCTTCAGCAGATGCTCCTTCTTGACAAGACTTTCTGGATGGCACCTCAGATTTACCAGGTGAGACAGTGCAGCCTGTTTTCCAAATGTTGACATTGTTTTGACTTGTGTTGCAAACCGCAGCCCTCACACCTCCTTGCTGGTTTGTAGACTCTGATTTAACATGCCTTGCTATAGCAAGCTTGATTTCTTGCAGCATTTTTGTTCCCTGCTATGACCTCAATGTCAGGATGTTGTTTACGTTCTATAAGCTTCAGACTGAAATAGTAAGTTATTGAACTGCTCTCTTTTTCCCTTCAGGGTACCGTTTCACTCCTGTTCAGCAATCAGTCTGAGCCACAGAAACTGATTTGGTGCATTTAGTGTTTGAGATGTGGCTCTGCTTTTGTTCTTTTTGGCACTATTAGTGGTTCCTATTATCTCATGCCTCCTCATAGTTCAGTTTCCCACAATCAGGCAGAAGGACAGAATCAAAATATATCACCCTCACCATGTGCAGCCCCTCCGAGGAGCTTAGAGCGCTTTATGTACCTTAAAATCTTCCCCCTCTAGCTCTTCCAGATCAATGGACTGCTACTGTCAAAATCAACCATAGCCATCAGTTCCTCCTCCTTTCTCTCTACCAATTTTTTTTTTTTTTTGCTTGCTCATTAGCTTTTTTTTTTAAGACCCAAAAGCAGCTACTGACTTCCCTCCCTTTGCTGTTAAATTTCTCATACATTTCATTTTTTCATGGCTTCTGTTGTTGGCAGCTGTAAGGCTTTACAGCCCCTCCCCTTGTTCACCGTACTCCAAAAGAAAACCTGTCATTAAATGTAGCTTCTTCCTTAGTGATGCTTTCATTATTGCTTGGTAAAGAGGTCGATATCAAGTTCCACTCACCCCTTAAACTCACAAAATATAGATACCTGGCAGTGTTACTGTTTGTCACACAGATGGCAACACCGGGAACAGCCAGTGCACAGGAAAGTGAGGGATCCCCTTTGCTAATGCAGAATCTCATTTCTGTTTTCCCCACTGCAGCTGGATTGTGTGTAAGGCTTTGATTCATTCAGCTAATTGTTTATCATTCTCTATAAAAATATATATAATGACAGATAATAAGCATTAAACATTATGTACATTTACTGATTAAAAGTAATACAGTTATAACATATTATAATTGTGAAATAAACCCTGAATGCCTTTGACTCTTTTTATCAAAGCTATATATATTTATGCTCAGTACAGGCAACGGTGAGCACAACATGAATATTTATGCATTCAGTTTGAAATGTCCCAATATTTTCTCTGTCACCCCTTATGCAAAATTATTCGGTGAGGTTGCAAGTAACATGTGCAATTATTTTATTCATTCATATTTCTCTACACAAAAAAGCTACTCCAAAAGATTGTTCACAAAAACAATAAAAATAAATAAAAATAAAACTTTTTTTTATATATATATTGATACAGAAGACCATCCAGAAACATTAAAAGCTCAGCAAGCCACTAAACATAACAAGAAAATTTCACAATAGGACATTTTACCAACAACTAGAAGTATTTTTTTTTTGTTTTTCCTTCCTTAAGGAGCTTCAGACCATTTGTGGCTCTCAGGAGGCCATCACGTCAGAGAAAAGTGAAGAGTCAAAAAATTTCTACTGAGAGTTACTTGCTCACAGAACCTTGGTTTTGTACATGACAGGAGTCTAGTCCAAACATAACCATTAAATGCTGCAGTACCAGTAAGAAAAAACACCTTTTATGCAGCTTGGTGTTCAAAGGATTGCCTTTCTTTGCCTTTCTTGGCAGGCAAAACTGAGCGCTCTGGTGCCATTCTGCATCAATATCTTCTCTGCTCTCCAAGGGGCTCTGGGACAATAAACTGCTTTCTCTTGAACACTTATATCCTCTTTGGGCCCCTTGTGGGTTTTGAAGTCTGCTGATAGACTGTCTCACAACGAGTGTCAAAGTTCATAGCTGAAAGAAACAACTGTTACCTCTTGGATATGCCTGGATGGGAAGAAATATTCTGCTTGTCTACTACCATCTAATAGCAAGTAATTGCTTGTATTCAAAGCTAGGCTGTGAGTTTTTGTAATTTGTCATAGGGCTTTTCTCAAGTAAAAGCCTCTAAGAAATCTGTCATCTTCATCTGCCCTTGATTCCTCCAGTCCACCATCACTTTGCTGGGTTTGTGTCCATGCTAAACTTTAACCATCTCATTGCCACCCAGCTCCAACTACAAGTGGAACAGCAGGATGAGCTACTTATTATTTTCTCAACTTTGCAACCTGAAAACACAAATTACATTTGCTCTTGTATATTGTGCACTTCCAGGGATGGGGCAGCCACCACTTCCATGGGCAACCTGTTACCATCACTTCTTCCTTATATCTAATCTAAATCTACCCTCTTCCAGTTTAAAGCCATTACTCTTTGTCCTATTGCTACACACCCTTGTAAAACATCCCACTTTGGCTTTCTGCTAGGCTTCTTTTGGGTACTGGAAGGCTGCTATAAGGTCTTCCTAAAGCCATCTTTTCCTCAGGCTGAGCAACCCCAACTCTCTCAGCCTGTCCCCATAGTAGAGGTGCTCCAGCCCTCTGAGCATCTTCGTGGCCTCCTCTGGACTCACTCCAACTAGACGACATTCTTCTGTTGGAAGAAGCTTCCCCAGAGCTGGATGCAGCACTCCAGGTGAGGTCTCAGGAGAGCAGAGCAGAGGGGGAGAATCACCTCCCTCAACCTGATGGTCACACTTTCTTTGATGCGGCCCAGGATATGGTTGGCTTCTGGGCTTGCCAGTGCACATTGCTGGGTCAAGTTGAGCTTCTCATCAACCAACACTGTCAAGTTCTTCTCCTCAGGGCTGCTCTCAATCCATTCTCTGCTCGGCCTGTATATGTGCTTATAGAAACACAGAGTACCAGATAGATAAATAACTGTAGAAAAGGCCAGTCAATATCACTCATTTAACTCTGATTTATTTTTACCAGCAGAAATTAAGCAGCATAAGGTCACAAAGTTGTACTCATAAAATCTAAAATTGAGAGGTTTTATTTATTCCTCTAGAACTTGTTTTCAAATCATGAAGATAGTTGGTTTCTGTTGTATGAATTACTGAATAAATATATTTTATGTCACGCATTAGTGCATTAATTTTCCTCCCAAGCCAAAGCAGCAAGCACATGGAAGTTTATTGGTATAATATTGCCATATGTCATAAAATACAGTGTTGAGAAAACCAAAGTGCAAGAGGGTTGATAACTATTGAATACATCAGATTTTTAAAGGTCTTGACACTCTTCTAATGCTGCAGTGTTTCAAATTTTATTTGAACAGTTCCAAATGCTAATGCCCAAATGTTGATACATTCTGAGAGATACATTCAGTTTTGCTTAGCTTGGAATTTGATATCACATCATTGCTTTGGGCTCAAAGGTGGTACTGTGATAACATACAGACGGCATTTGTGTAGATGAAACTGAGGAGAAATAGGAATGAAAGGGGATCATAAGCATGAAGCACAACATAACCCTTTGACATCTTGAACCATCAAGTGAGTACAGAATAAGTCTGGCTTTCAGTATTCTCTTTTGTTTTGTTTTATGGGTTTTTTTGGCACTACTACCTGGGGAAAAAATCACCTGGAATTTTATGTTTGAAACACTGAAAAAAGGAAACAGCAACAACAAAACTCATAATAGTTTGACCTAATTTATAACTTTTAAATATTGGTTTCACTGAAGTTTCTTTATTAGTATGCAAAACAGGTTCTCTTATAATTTTTACCCTAATGCTGCTTCTTTCATAAATCATATATCGAGTTGATAAAGAGAAAGCCAGCACAGCCCTAGGAAAATTCAACAGGTTGTCAGCTATTTCTTATTCAATAATTTATGAGAACAAGATGTCTCCATTACATAAATAATTCCTTTGCATTTCATTCAATTATGCTATTATTTTGGATATTTATTATTGAGAGAAAGCATGGCTTTTGAAGGGCAAAGTGGATGTTCTGGGTTGAAATAATTGTTGAGTTCCAGAGATCAGTGATCTGGTATTAATAACCATCCATAACACAGAATGTCCACACGCAGAAAAATACTTTGCTTGAAGAATACTTAAGATACATTGTGAACCCAAAAGCTTAGACCAAAAAGAATAGGTCAGATTTTTTTTCAGATACATACCATCCATCCCTAGAAAAGTAGGATTTCTAGAAACCCAAACTTCATATTTATTTTATTTGCTGCAGTCAGTGGCAGCGCGGCTACTGTGACTTTAACATATGACTAAATAGCTGATTAATAAAAAACAGTCTTCAGAACCTCTGAAGATGCTGAGACCTTTTTCCCTTTCCAAAGCTCTCTTTACTTCAGTTTCTCTTGGAAGGGGCAGCTCATACTTCAGGAAATGTGGGGTCCATCCCACTAAATATTTGTAAACCTTGCAGAAAGTATTTTTCATGATTCTGTGCTGATGACAACATGCAGGCATCTACAATCATATGATATATGCAACTGCAAATCTCATAAAAGCTTGCTACAACACGTAATGATTTGTTAAAACATCTAACGCCCTTTGGTAGGTAACTTATTTTGACTAACAGCTTAAATGGTGTTAAGAGCCCAGGTGGTTTTGTGCACCCTTCACAGCAGCCTGCAGTGGGAATTTAACTGGTTAGCCCAAAGCTTTCAGAGATGGGCATACAGTGAATCAGGTTAAGCAAAAAAGAGGTGAGTTGGAGACAGTTAAAAAATCCTTTACAAGATAATGATTGTTTTGTCTCTTATCCAACATATAACTACTAAATACCCTCACCTGTTTTCTTAATAATGATTGATCTGTAACATTCTTGTTTCTACTATATTGATCCTTTAACATTCTATTGAGTCAGTATGCGAACACAGGAAAAACACACACAAAAGCTACTGGGATCTTTTTTTTTCTTGAGAACCTTACCAGCTGAAAAATAAGTTTCACCACCCTTTCTTGATTTTGTTTTTCAATATGAGCTCCTTCAAGCTTGACTTCTGGTGAGATCTACCTGCTGCCATTTCCCAGGTACTGACTCTAATTTTACATTACTTTTGTTTAGGCTTTTGTTTTAAAACAGAAAGCTTCATATGTTCCCTTCAACTCTGTGTTGTTTCTCAATTGATTGTGCAGCAATGGCTTTGGTATTTTGGTGTCTTCTGGTCTATGTATATGACTGTCCCAACAGTGAATGTGGATTTGGTTTTCCAGAATGTCTATATTCTCCAAGTTATCCTGCCATATCTGATATGCAATAAGGATCACAAAAACTACAGGTGAAGTCTGGGATTTGTACACATTATTGATAGCAAACCTATTGTATGCACCCCAACAGCAAGAAGTTTTTAAAGTGTTTAATCTGATCTGAAGTTTGATTTTTGATTTGCTTCTAAACTCTTCCTGATATATGACCAAAAGATGTGCAAGCCCTGCTAATGCCATCTCTCAGCTACTTCATGAATAAGCACCTTACAAAAATTTTCTGTCAAGATGCAAAATGAGTTGATACCTTGCAGTAGTATGCTGCAAACTTTACCTCTTGATTCTTCTTGCAGTTTCCTATATACATCCTCGATTTGTCTTTTTTTTTTTTTTTTTTTTCCCCCATTATGGTTTTCTGGGTATCTATTCCACAAGTTAACTGACTTATTCAGTGATATGTTCCCTTCTGTATGCTCTTTAAAATATATTCCTCAGCACATAGCACAGCATACCTGATGGATTTCTGTTGAATCTGCTAAATCCATCATATTTCCAGATAACTACAAATGTGTCTGCATTCCAGAACTGGGTTCCTATTAATAGGGCATAGCTGTTGTGTTGTCACACCATTCAGTTTCATATCATAGATGACAGGAGAAGCATACAAAAACCTGTGTATAGTTACCAAATACAGACATCATCAAAGAACATTTTATGTTCTTTTAACAGTAAATTTTCTCTAGTAAATATAGTCAATGAAGCTGAAAGATTATTCAACATATCTTTAAACCAATGTATATAACAGGTTAGGTAGACATCGCCCTATCTCCAATGACTATATTGATTGATTCTACACCATAGAGATCTGAATTTGGTCACTCAAATGGCATTTATGATCAGATTAGGTAGGGGATTGGATTGGAGTTACTGATTGGATGGTAGAAGTCAGGCTCCAGTTCTACTGACAACATTTCATGGTTTCACTCAGGTACCAACGATAGTGTTAGAAATTCAGTGCTGTTTACTCCGCAAGTGCTAACTACAGATAGTCTGTCAGCTGTACTTCATTTGTGCCTCAGATCACACAGCTACTTATATAGTTTACAGCTGATGGAGTTGTGCAGCCAGTGATGAAATCTTATGTTTGCTAAGGCTGCCAGATACTAAGCATGTTGATGTGAGAGGCAACTGCCAAGTCTGAATTGTTGCCTTTACTGATGTAGATAGTAATGAACTATAATTACCATTCAGTTTTCCATATGTCGCTAAAGAATTTGTATAATTAACTCCATATTTAAATATGATTCATGCTTCCAAATTTAAATGTCTCTGCTGGATCCAGGAGCTTTAGCATTCTTCATGATTTCAATTGCTTTGCTAATTTCTTCAAGGTAGGGGGCTGTGTTAATTTTACAATACTTTGGATGATCTATTTCTTTGTAATTTATTTATTCATAGTATTTTGCTTATCATCTGAGGTTGTACTGATGAGAGATCTAAAACCAAACTCAATTTGGAAAAAAAAGGTTAAAGTGAAAAAAAAAAAAAACCCAAAACCATTAAATTGGCTCCAATTTTGATATTTCTAGATTTTACCAGTCTAGTTGTTTGATAACCATGCATTTGTGTAGCTGTTCCAAAATACACACTATTTTAAAATGTAAAAGTGAAGATTTACAGCTGCATTGGGTTTGCATGATGAGGTTTTGTAGTGGGTGAATTACAGAGGTGGCTTCTGTGAAAAGCTGCTAGAAGCCTTCCCTATTTCCAACAGAGCCAATGCCACCTGGTTCCAAGATGGAACTGTAACAGGTCAAGACCACTAGTAATAGTGATAGTGCCGCTGTGATAATATGTTTAAGAAGGAAAAATAAAACCTGAAGGGAAGAAGAATTTGCAAAGAGGTAGAGAGCAAGATGTGAGAACAACAACTCTGCAGACACCAAGGTCAGTGGAGAAAGGAGGAGGAGGAGGAGGTATTCCAGGCACCACAGCAGTGATTCCCCAGCAGCCTGTGGTGAAGACATGTTAATTCTTCCGCAGCCCATGGGGAAGACTGGCAGTGACATGTGTAATGAACTGACCACAACCCCCATTCCCCATCTCCCTATGCTGCTGGGGGGAGGAGGTAGAGAAACTGGGAGCAAAGCTGAGCCTAGGAAGAAGGGAGGCATAGGAAAGGTGTTTTAAGATTTAGGTTTTATTACTCTTTTATTCTGATTTGATTGGTAATAAATTAAATAAGTATTTTTCCCAAGTGGATTCTGTTTTGTTCATGACAGTAACAGTGAATGATCTCTCCCTGTCCTTATCTTGAGCTGTGAGCCTTTCATCATGTTTTCTCTCCTCTGTCCAGCTGAAGAGGCAGAATGACAGAAAAGCTTGGTGGGCACCTGGCATCCAGCCAAGGTCAACACACCACAAAAACAAAATAATACATTTTATAGCGTTTATTTGTAAGAAAACATTTAAATTGTTCCACCTTGAAATTTCAGGTTTTGACTTTGTGAAAATTGTTTAGATCTCAGAAATTCTTACAGGATAGACAAACTGCTTCCCATAACTTAATTACCAATGTCTCTATTCAGTTATTGGAGTAATTGTATTTTCCAACCAAAACAAGAGTTCAGGGACCATGAGATATTTGGAAAGTGAGAACAAATTCTCCCCCAGAACTGCTTAGTAAACCCTGATAAACCATGTTATTTCATGTTCTTTAACCATGTGGTTACCATACGTGCTGACATTCCCAGATCATATTATTTCCATTTTTTTCTGAGTCACTTATTCTGGGTTGGCAGAGGAGCAGCTGTTGAGTTTTACCTTGATTTTGTTCCCCTCCAACCCATGCACATACATCATATCAATGATTCAAATATAAGATTAATGTAACTTCTCCAAATTATACATACAACATATGTTGTTTAACAGTGGCATTTTTTCTTCCTCTCTGTGACCATGTGCCCCAGGAGGAAACACAGCTCAGCCATATATTTTCTATGTTACAGGTAGCCTACTGACACAACAAAAAATTACCAAAGGACATCATTGTCACAGCTTAAAAGAACATATTTCTTTAGTAAGACTAGAGCACTCTTTGAACTTCATAATTACATGCACAATTGTAGAAAATAGGTTGCATGAATCTGGAGAGCTGTATAAATATTGCAACAAGAGTGTTTTGTAGGCTAGAAATATGCTTATATAAACTGATGAAGATGGCAAGACTGATGAAGCAAATCCACTTTCAGGATCCGTGCATGCTGCCTTAGTGACAAGCTGAGACACACTGAACCCTTGAAAACCAAGTGTAAAGTTTAAATTAACGGTGCCACTGGGTCCTACTTTATTTAACAGAAATGATGGGCAGTCCTATGACTTATGAGCAGTAATAAATGACTCAATATTTACTGACAGAGTAACAGATCAAAGGTAAAAACATGAGCAATTCTAGCAGTTGTCTGAGTGATACTTCACAGCTTTAATAAAATGAGTACCAACATTATCATAACAGAGATGTGTGATCCTAAAACAATTCCTTGCTTTACAAATACTGTAGGAATCAAGATAAATAATCAAGGAAGACCACATTTCACAAATATAATCTGAATTAAACAAAAAAGATGTGCAGCATTTATATTGTTTTCAAGCATTCCTATAGGTATAGTCACTCAAGTCATATTGAAAAGGCAGCCTCAGTAAATCTGCGAGGCATTATGAGAATTGAGTAGCAGTTCTGACAAACATGGAAATACTGTCAATGGTACACTGACAAGCACTGCAACTGAATGGGGATTAGACTGAATTACTGTAGTGTGGAGTAAATTAAACTGTGGAGCTTGAAGGAGACCTACCCATGTGTATATAAAGTACATCTAACAGAAGGATCTCTTACTGTGCTGTTATCTAGACTCTTAGTAAGCTCTTGCTATAAACAAAATGGCAGAAGATGAGTGTGTTTTATTTAAATTAAAAATCACAAAGAATGAAATTCAAATGGCTGAATTTAGGCACAGAAATGTACATATGTGAAAGCAGAAGCTTCTGGTAGAAAGTGTTTACAAAGAAACCTTTTCTCTATTGCTTATAATTCTGTGAGAAACCTTGTGCCACTTACAAGGATTAATAGTTCCTTGCAGTATTGCAAATATTTATGTTAACGTGTTAACACTGCCTAAAGGTGTTCAGTTAAACTCTGAAGGAAGCGTTGCTTTCAGGTACATCTGCCCCAAAATATAAAACATGGTGAATGTACTATCCTAGTTGTGATGGGTGACCATTTGTCTCTGCCTGTTCAAGCTCTTGCCTATCAAAGACCATCCTGGGCAAATGACACACTTAATGTCCTTTATATTCCTGTTGTCTAAGACTAGAAAATGGCTCCATAACTTGTGTCTGTCAGGAAAGTTAACATAAAATGAGCATGAGCCACTTCCTGCTGTTTGTAAAGCACATTTGCTTTACATAGATAGATGTGGCATCATTTTCTGGAGATGGCGGTAGCACTTGAGACATCAAATCGTATTGATTTTTCTATTATTTTTCTTTTTTTGTCTGTCAGAAGTTCCTGATGATTTTGACATCAGTGTCTAGGAGTGAAGTAGTTCTTGTTTTCACTTTTAAGCTGAACCTAAATGTCAAGGGTACATGCCATCTGGGCACGAGGAGCATCATTTACTATTTGAACTGTATAGAATATTAGACTCTGATTCAAAAGCCTTTATCGGTAGTCATTTTATTAAGTTGCAATATTTTAAATTTGTATTTTATTGCAAAATGCTTAGATTCATTGAATAATTTTAAATATTATGTAAAGTCTTTCACCATACAAAAGTTAATGTTACATATAAACATGTATTTAGATATGTTACTTTTTAGTAAGGTCATGTAATAACAATAAAAATTATTGTCCAGGACAATTTTTCACAGGCAAAATAAATTAATCTATTCCCAATTTACTACCAAAATGTGCTTTTTCCCTTGACTTGACCTGCAGTTTGGCATGTGAAATAATTTTCCATAATGTTTCTCTGAAGACACACTAAAATATCTCTGGCCGTTCTCTTACATTTCTTTTATCTCCATCTAAGTCTCATATGCTCTTTTCCACATATTTTCCATTAAATCCTGAGATGTTCCTACACTAAATATCACCTAGTGCTGAAACCAACCCCTTACAGTGATAATAAGATTTCAGAATACACTGTCCCTGACATCTTGGCTAGTCACTTTAGCTGTTTTCTACCATGTCTAAAATTCAGCTTTATCTCCAGAAATCATTATCTAGTTTTCACCAGAGAGAAACAAGATTTTTACTGGACTGATATTGATATTCTATCTTTCAACTTTACTTTCCTGTCCAGGCACTGGAGTGCATATCTGAAGGCTCTATATCTCTTCCAAAACTCTATTTTCAAATGTTGCATTTTAATCGGAGGTGGGGAATAATATTAAAATACATTATATGTCTAAACAAATGTGTTTTAGAGTGAGATAGTTTCCTTTCTGTTCCCCATTTTTTTCCATACAATGTTAGGGCTCCATTTTGTGAACTGTGCCAGCTTGTGTACGGTCTACAACCTAAAGCTACAGATGCATGAGTTGGTCCAGGTTGAGAGATCAGTCATCACTGGCTGCAACAGTGCCTGCTTTTTCTATGGGTAATTCTTCTGAGGTAGCAATGCTGGTGCCAATATCTTTGTCTTGATTTGGCTGCTCACTTGGCCCAGCAAAGTGATGTAATTTTACATTGTTTCCCAAATGTCAGAAGTTGTCTTGGATAGGATTTTCTGGATTTCATCTCTGAACTTCTCAGACCTTTATACCTCTGTCTTATTGTGTTATTCTATTGTGGAATTTGCTATTGTGTGCAGTGTATCAGAACAGTACCCACCTTCATTAAAGACAGTCTGTGCTGACATGCGTATTAACAAATGTTAATTCTTTCATCAAAGTCTAGCTTTTAATCTTCTGAGAGTCTTTATCTAAGTTTTGGGTTCAGATCCTGCTTAGATCTCTTATCAGAGACTCAGTTCTTTAAACTGTAAAATGCCTTTTCTTTGTTTCAATAACTCTTCTATATATTCACATCTTCCTGCAGTCTGAGTTTAAAACATAACACTCGTCTTTCCCTCTTGTGTGGTCTTTGGTACTCTTCCAGGGTCTGCAATAGTTGCATTGTGTCTTTTTCCTAAGATTAACTGAAAACAATGAAAAATCTCTGTTACTTTGGGAACTGTTATTATGAAAAATACATTTCTAATGAATTTTCTTTTTGCTGGAAAGCTTTCTTCATCATTACAACTAATGCTATCTTTACTTCTGCTTGTGTTTCTGGAGAATTTAAATCACAGTGGGGTTCAATTGTTAGAGTTGAACTAAAAACATTGTATACTTGATTTTTGTTTACTACAGCCATCACTGAGAGCCAAGCCATCTATTGCAATCCTGCTTCACTCCAGCTTTGCATGGTGTGAGCTCTGAGTAAGGCGAACAATCTGGCTCATGCTAGAGCCTCATGTAAGCAGCAGCCCCCTCTTGGCTGGAAACTTTGGCTGCATTGCTGGAGATGAGAGAAGGCAGGGAAGTATCACATCTCTACTTGTTATCCATCTATTCTTCATCCATTCCTGTTCTCAGCATTTAATGGTTAAACTTCAGTTCTGGTATCATCTCATTACAGTCAAAGCCCAATTTGCTATTTGCATCAGCAGATGCTGAGTAGAGCCAAGAGCACAAACCTTGGAAGACAATGCTCTAGGAGAATTGTACACACACACAATATCTGCACTGAGGGCAGGTTATATTAACAGGCATCATTCTCAAGGGAAAGTGTTTGGAAAAAACATGGCTTAGCAATACTTGTCACTCCTTGATTATTTCTATTCAGACTCAGCTGATCTGAAAGGAAAACTGGAGGTTTCTCAGATACTGCATGTGGCAGATTTTGGGAAATGCCAATTTTGCACATAGCAACACTCTGTATATATCCTGAAGAGTGGTGGAGAGGAATGGACCAATAAATCTTTATTTACTGCTAAACAAGCCTCACTTTTGTGAGGCTAATGAAAAATAGTTGAAGTTCTGGAAATTACTAGATTCAGTCTTGTGATGTGAATGCAGGAACACCACACATCTAGATAAAATAGTCTTCCTACTTCAGATTTCCCAGGTGACTTATATGATTTTTCCATTAGTCTCATTTTTAGAAACCTGTAACCAAATATAAGCTTCAGAGTAACTAAGTGGCAAATAATTGTTCTGACTTTCATGACCACTGAGTAATCAGGGTCCTATTTTTGAAAAACATTTAACTTATTTAGCAATACAATAAAGCTGTAAAGAGCATCTATCTTTAGGTGCACAGCACTACATATCCAGGCTTATAAACTATATGTTACCTTATTACCCATATTTTCTTATGACAACAGTGTCACTTCTTTCAGAGACAATAAATGTAAATTTCAATACCTTAAAATCACCTGATCTGTAGAGTAGCCAAAGGATAAGTTTCTCTCTCCTTCTGAAGTGAAACCAAAAAATACAGAATGCCCAGTTAATCCTTTAAATGCCTATATTCATTGCATTGCGTTCAACCTAAAGTCATATATATTTGACAAGAGATTGCAGGCAAAGCATTTCCTCTAAAAGTTCCCAGTGTTTGTAAATCCTTAGCTATAACAACATATTGAATGCCAAGATATGCTGTGAGGGCTTATTTTTTTCTATAGACATGAGGTAGCAGTGGAATATGTTATGTACATTTTTTTACTACTGAATTTCCTCACCTTGTAGCGTATGTGCTGATTAGTATCAAGTGGAAGAGTCCGCTTAGAAGCATGATCTTTTTATGAGTCCATTTTGTAAAAGAACACCAAGAAAGAAAGACAGGAACTCCAATATAACAGATAACTCTGAACTTATTTATTCGCTGGCTTCCCACCTCTTTTGTTGTAGAGAAAGACTGAAAGTCTGTTGCTGCATATGTTTCCTATTGAATTCAAGACCTGGTAATGCATAAACCATGGAGTAATTTTTTAAATTTGTTATTGCTTATCAAAAATTAATGAGAACAACTGTGTGTACTCTCCACATTTTATTTGATGTATAAACAGAGCAGTGGGGTTAATTGTGGAAACTGTTT
>NW_010249261.1:11559-93778 GCF_000690775.1 Eurypyga helias | reverse complement strand
AAATTCATCCAGGAGGAGGCGATACCGATACACAAAGCCAGTCTATTAAGGAGCAATACTGAGAGCCAGCATCAGAAGGCGGCTATTTAACCATCCTCCAGGGGTTTTGGGGAGACCCATTAAATCAAGGAAATGAATACAGCTAACTATTTCAGCTCACTGATGCATGCAGTAGATTGCCCGAGTATGTTAATTACTGCCTTTGGCAGAATATATTTCCAGAAATGTTAACACAGAATCTGGAAATAAAATGTCTCCTGGCACCACAACAGCATTTTCAGATACCACACTCAGATGGGAAGTATTAGGCCAAGTTGCAGGAAAAACACCCAGAAAGTACTGCGCCCACCAAATCCTAACAAAACACTGTGAACGTGCAGAAAGTTTCCATTGCCAGCTAGTCACATTACATTACATGAGAGACACTCTTGTCCTGTCACCTATAGTGCTTAGGTGACGCAGAACCTAGTCCCTCGACAGCTTTGTCAGAGCCTGGAGGTACATTTTACCTCACTATAGATTCCGCCAATGAAGTCCTTTAAATTTCAGCCACTGAATAAGCACATTGCGCCTGAGGCTGCTCGGTGCCAAGCAGGTTATTATTTCTCCCATACCAAGGATACAAACAGTATCATAGGTTAGGTTGTCTACCATCCAACCTCCCTGTAGGCCCAAATCCATAGGCTGACAGGACTTTTGCAACCCACTTTCTGTATTCTCCACATTTCCAAAACCCATAGAATAAAGGCTCCTTTATTTTGATGCTGGAGACAGCAACCAAAAGATCTCTCATCTCTCAGAGGATGAGGTTAATAAGACATTTGTTGGACCACGGAGAGAAGTGCAGACTTTGAGGGAGTTCAACTGCACTGCATGTGAGCAGAGAACTGCCTCCAGACTTTATTATTCATAGAACATCAGACAGCTTCAACTGAAAAGACTGGAAGAGATAAACCTCAAAATATGTTATAGGGAGACTTTTAACAATAAATGTCAATAAACTAAATGCCAATAACATACCTGCAAAACAATCTCTTTTTCTAATTATTCATTAATTTCAACTCACATAATTTTAAGAGAATGTATATGTATTGCAAAATGCACAGTACACATGAATCCCATTTGAGATTTGCTATTTTACAATAAACTGTTCGGGGGTTTTTTTGTTTGTTTGTTTGTTTGTTTTTTTTAAACTTAAATGCCTTCTCCATAATGCCTTCTAATTTACAGCAGCTCAGCAAAATCATAATCATGGCCTTTTTGCTTGAATTGAATGGATTTAAGGAATACGAAATAAAGTCCCCATGGCAGCTAAAAAATGAACCTACGTCAGCATTAGTGGCTTGAGAGATCTATGCAGCCTGAGAGTCCTGTATCATAGGAAGGTATACAACCCTAATCTTGTGGAGGTTATGATGATCCCGACAGAGAAAGGCTGTAATATTACCTATGCTCATACAGGGAGCACAGAGAGAAGAATACATAATGGAAGTGCTGATACGGGTCTTAGCCGTTGCAGAGAACCAGTAAAATAGTCCCTTGAAACAGCATCACACTGCACATCTACCGAACTGAACAGTCTTAAGCCAGCAGCATTGATTGAGAGGTAACTTTCAGATAAACTCAATTTGGGAGTACTAGTCAGAAGTAAAAATAAGAGAACCTTTCCTGATCCCACCCATATTTTGACTTCTAGCTGCATCTAGAAGTTCCTTCTGTTCAAATATTGGTAAGTACGTGTTGTAAAGCAATAACAACAAATGCAGAAAATAATTAACCTATTTAACTTGATAATGCATCATGGCACAAAGTCATTTGGCCATGGGAATGTTATCTGAAAGTTGCAAAGCAGCGCTGGCTTTGGAAACGGCAGGGGGATAGATTCCAGCAGCAGCAGAGACCATCGTACCAGCACCGTCATGCAAAGTTATCATTGGAACATGCTTCAGTGTGTAACTCAGATGCTTCTGATGAAGAAACTCATCTAAAAGATCACAATCCATACGTCTTGAACGTTCAGTTCAATAACAGGTGTTTTTAATTCAGCTTCTGACAAGAGAACTGAAAAACAGGGCAGCTGGGAAGTAGAGGTCACCTGTAAGGAAACACTGACTGTTCTACCTGCAGACCAGGAGTCCCAAGCACTGCTCTGAATAGCTGCCATGCTATTTGCAGGGGTTAACTCCTCCAGCTTGGCTTACTATGTATTTGTTAATTTTTATGGCTGCTATATCCTTAGTGGAAATTGCCAAGTACAAGCTGCCCAGACATACTTTCTTCCAAGTTTATTTAAATGAAAATCTTATTGTTTTAAAGAGGAAATGTGCTCAGGGCAGGTATTTCCTCAGAATGTTTCACTTTCCCCCCCCAAATCAAAGTACTTTTAAACATTAAATATTTGAGCCACGCTTGGTAGTTATGTCAGATCGGTCAAGGAGGGAGTACAGATCCGGGGAAAGTTAGATTTAGAATTCAGATTTGAAGCATACCTGAGGCTATTGACATTCAGCAGCAGGAAAACTAATTACAAATTAAAGCAGTAGTTATATCCTGATCAAGCTCTTAATCCAAGATGTTTATCCTTCTGCACACTGGCATTTCACCAAACCACAACTATAAAACGTGGGAATGTTCCAACATTCACATTACTTCCATGAAAGTGGAGATTTCCTCTTCTGAGGTTCCAGTTCTGTGTGCCTTCAGTTTGGAGATATAGAATTGTACAGAAATAGCCAAATGACCTCATGCCATATCATAGTCATTTTGCCTAGATTGATCACAGAATTTGAATTCATTCCATTGACACACTCGTTAGCTTCAGTTTAAAAAAAGTTATCTACTTAATCTTCCTAAGGAAACAGCATACTAAAGCAAATAGACACAATCTCCACAGAATCTAAATTATATCCAACAAAGTAGCTTGCCAAAGGATATACTCATGTCCTCAGTTCACCTACTACCCTGTAGGTGGACTCTATTAAAGTGAAATAACAACATACTAAAGTGTACTCATGCCTTTCCTCTGTTCAGTTATACCAGTTTTATAAATGTTTCTATCACGCAGTCCAAAGGGAACATTGAAACTGCTGCTCACTACTATCTGCGCCAGGGGAGGTTTAGATTGGACGTAAGGAAGAAGTCCTTCACCGAAAGGGTTATCACTCACTGGAACAGGCTGCCCAGGGAGGTGGTAGAGTCACCATCCCTGGATGTGTTTAAGAGGCGGGTGGATGAGGTGCTGAGAGATATGGTTTAGTGGTGGACAGATACGGGTGGACTGGATGATCTCTAAGGTCTTTTCCAACCTAGTGATTCTATGATTCTATGATCACAGACACATGCCTTTAGATCCTTGTGGTGGATTTTGTGCCCAGGCACCCTTTTATTATAGCTAAGGAATATGCCTTTCGCTCTCTGGTAAACTTGGTTCACACTTTTCTATTACCTAATTGGCATCTGGATGATTTCGATGTCAGATTCAGTTCCAATTGTAGTGGTTGTAGCTCTTTCAATAGGTGAAATCACCCGTGCACGATAAGCTCAGCTTGAATTTTGAAGTATGCTATTAGAAGGTGTTAGCAACCATAGAGTAATCAGACAAAGATATTAAAAAAAAAAAATCCACAGAAAAACAAATTCAGGATAAAGAAACACCTAAGAAAATTGTTTCTTGTCAGAGAAGCATGGACGTGTAGTCAGTAGGATCTGTACAAGCAACAGAAATAAATCTGGTGTGTACACTTTCATCAGTGTGGATCAGAAAGGTAAATTCAGCTTAAGTCGTCAAACCCAAGTAGAAGCAGTTCAAGACTTTTTGGATATTTTGGGTTGTTTGCAAGATGGAAATCTTGCAGGGCATGTTTTCTAAAGCCTTTATGTTGAGAGAAAGGAGAGGAGAAAAGGGAGAGGGAAAAAGAAAAGGAAAGGACATGCAGTGTAACAACTTGGAGGTCTAATACTGCATTCAGATGAGATCCAAAATTATTATCATAAAAATAAATATTTCAAGGAAGTTATTTCATTTGTTGTTACTTACTTCATCTCATGGCTATTTATTTTAAAATTCAGAAATCAGCAATCATACCAAGGCTGCTGAATTTTGAATGTAAGGAAATAGTCTGAAACATTTCCCATATCAGGACTAACTCCTCATTTATTTTCCTATTTAAGCGAGCATTGCTCTGCATGCAAATGGGCTGATGCTTACAGCAGCATTTCAGTGATAGAATATCAGCATATGTTATGAATACTGATGAAATTCATATTCTCTTATAATGTAGCACTGCATTTTTCCAATTTCATTGTTAGGTGCCTTCTGATTCTAGGCCAGGACTTGGATATATGCCTTTTCTTACATTCATCACAGTTAGTCTCTCTTCTCCCCCCGTAATGTCTTCAATTATATTCAGCCCCTGTTTCAAAATGGAATCCCAATATTGTCAAGCTCACTTTAAAGGGCATTTTAATAATACTCAGGTTGTGTATAGAACTGTTAAAGATAAAAACAAAGGAAATGAGATTTTAGATAAGATTATCATATTTTCAAAGACTCAAGGGATTGGGATGCTGGATTGCCCTTAGTTACAATGAAAATGGAACATCCAAATTCCTTCCATGAGACTGAAAACTTTAGACTAATGTACAAAAGCAAGAACACTTGAAATTAAAGTTGACCTGCTGCAGTATCTGGCCTCTGATCTTCTGTATCTTGGCATATTAAGAAATTTCCAAACCCTGTATCATCAAATATATTTGCTCTGCAATTCCTGAGACATGAGCTGCATTGAAAAACCCTGTTGCACTCAACTAGGAATTTCTTCAAATATCTGTGTTTGCTTCTGACCAACAACATTACCTAAGCGATTTTTGTTGTACTTAATTCAGTTCATTTATAACGAAAACATAACTGACTTTGCAACATTTCAGTTAATATTGTAATGGTTTCTCCATAGATCTACATGAAAATTGGTCTTCTGGTGTAATCACACATTTTAAGATTCAATATAATTGTTCTAAAACTGACCTGTGACCGTTGTGGTACTACATTCCAGCTCCTAAATGTTTTCAATATTGCAAATTCACTATTTTTTCAAAAGGTGTTGGAGTAAAATTGAAAACAGAATTTAAAATAAATCTGTAGTGTATAAACACTGAAGTTATTGTGCAAGTATTTCCTTACTTTTCATTCCTTATATTTAGTAAAAGACTTCTAGTATAATTCGGTGTCTTCAGTAAAAAAAGTTTACAGTTCATAGAAGTGCATACAAATTCATACAGAAGGAGGTAAAAGCAATTTTTTTAACTAAGCAATGCAATACAGCCTTAGACATATCTCTGCACTGGCTTAAAAACCGTAAGCTTTAAAACAATCTGCCTTCTGCTTTTAATTATTATGGCTGAAGTTTATCATGAAGTTCAGCTTGTTTAAAAATAAGTCATGTATTAATGTGACTATAGTTCAGACCTTCAATTTTAAATAAAAGTACAGTGTCTTGAGACTCTCAGTAGAGAGATAGAGTGCAGATATGAGCTGCTGCAGCGATACAATAAATCACAAAGGGTCTATGCAGCTCTTGATCCACTGTTGACATTTCCAGTGTTGTAATCCTGAACAAGGAAACCTGTACAACCTCTGGGGCTCAGACATGTCATCCATGCATCCCCACCACTTCTGCTGGTATCAACATGGAAAGAGGGGCTCCGAAATACAAAGCTTGATGCAGAAGTCAGTCACGTAAGGGACATATTTGCATTACAAGCTTCCCTTTGACTACAGGATATTTCCGAGGTCACAGATCAGAACAGTTTCTTGTCAGATCCAGTAAAGGTGTGTGCAGTACAGCTCCTTTAGAGTAATTGCAAAGGCAGAACTGCAGCAACAAAATTAAAATCGTGCATTGCTTTAGCAAAAGGAATAACTTGAGTAGTAGCTAACACGGGGTCAGCTTTTTCCTATATGTCCCTCCGCACCTTCTGAGAGATGATCCTATGATGATATTACATCCTTGTGAGTAAAAATTCACCCCTCATATCCGAGTTTTAGCTACCTACTTCAGGTGCTGCTAAGCCTGCAAACCGACAAATTCTAGTTCAATGTTTACCAAAATTTAGGACACCATTCCCTTAAGCTCCAGAACTTGGAACATTGGTTCCCCCTGTGCCAGCCAGGATGGCATACTGGAATGTATGAACCAGTCAGTGCTTCACGCAGAGGAACTGAGCATTGCTGCTCTGACTGGACACTGAGAAAGTCAACGAAAATACTTTGAGACTCAAGCAATGGCTCCTGAAGTCACACCTACCTCCTCCTTTGTGGTGTGAAGTAAGAGCTTCTCCCCTGCACAGCTCAAGGTCTGGGAGAAAGGAATTGGTTCCAGCCTGGTTCCCACATCTGAAAAGAGCTGTGGGAACTGCAGCCAAGTCCTAGTGCAGCCACTATCCAGCTTGATGGCCAAGATCTTTTTACCATTTTTTAAAATAGTTGAATTCTAAAGTTTCTTTAGTTTACCTTTTTAGAAGTAACTGCAGCTTGACACAGCCACAGAGAGAAGCATCCCAACCTTTTAGGAGCCAGATGACACCCACCTATGCATATATTGACAGAACTCTACAATTTCCCATAAAACCCGTCTGTGTGTTTCCAAGTGGATATAAGTATATTAAATGCCCGGCTTAATCTTTCCTCCTACTCACACAAAACCTATTTTTTCCTTTTTACTATCTATTATCCCCATTATGAACTTCTATTATAAAAATGTTCTTGAGGGTGGTTTTTTTCATTCTATACCCACATGACCAGCTGTGGGAAGGATATTTTCATGATCTCTCAATAGGACATGTGGGTGCTATAAAAATAAATGTGCTGTGGTTATGAGAAAGTTCAATTATTGTTGGCTTTTTCAGATAATTTTTTAAAAATTTTTATTAGTATCTTCTCTAGTTTTAGCACTAGGTTGAAAGCTATTCCTATGGTGCATATGCAAAGCCTCATCAATTTTGACAGTATGGCTATGCAAATATTCTCCCTTCAAGTACCTTAATGAATAATTAATATTGTGCTTAGAGATCTAGCTGAAAGCACTAATCAGAGGGTCCAAATAAATTGGATTGGTATTGAAGAAATTGTTCCCTATGCTCATCAAAAAGATTACTGTTTCTTTTAGAGAATAGCTTTAACAATATGAAATAAAGCCCTCTTGGAATAACCTGCTGATATCTGCATGTATAATCAGACCAGCTATAACTTATCTGTCATAGTGCTGGCTGGTTTTGAAAGACATCTTCTGTAAAGGTATTGTTTTGTAATGACAGAAAGCAAACTGATTTGGGGAAAGTAATCTCTTTTTGTCTTACTTTTCCTTCATCTTTGAAATAGATACTTCCAGCACTCCTGTTTGAAATTTAAAACAAGTGACAAAAGCCATTATTTTACTGCAGGAAGGACAGAAGGTAGCCTGCCAGAAGTTCTATCAAAAAAGTGTTATTTTTGCTTAAAGAATATTAGCTCCCTCTGTGTTTGTACCCTTCAACAATTTGGGTTTCAACGTAGCTCACGAATGATAAACTTTATAAGCAGATGCATGTTGGTCATACGGATGCTGTGCATGGTGTTCCCATGCTAAACACAGCTCTGACTGAAAGGAAGCATTAAGGGGGCACGTTGGAAGACAGAGCTGTGACCAAACGACATGGGAGGCATTTTATATTTCCTTGAAAATAATTACCAGATACAATTACCAGCAGCAAAAAGTAACTTGCTCCTGCCTAAAGACAGTGAAACCTTTATATAAATCTCTTCTTTTAAAACACATACTGAACCAATGCTACGTAATTTCAGATAAATCCTGGCATTCTGGCTCTGCAGCAATTCTTCTAAGTTAGTGTGCGCAATCAAACATAGACTGTTCCAAAACCACAAAAGAGCATTTCTCCTTATCTGAATAAAGGGTTTTTTTTATTCTTGTGAAAAGTGATCAGAGGAAAAAAATATCAGGTTTTACACCCTCCCCCCACAACAAAAAAGCTCACCAACCTGAAAAATGTTCAGTACTTGAGCTCACATAGCATACAAGCCTGTCAGCCTCAGAAACTTGTTGTTTTCTGCTCACTCTATGTTACTGTTTGGTTGGATCCAGGTAATTCCAGATCCACATCCCATGTACTCGCTTTTTAAATTTCCAGCCCAGGAAAGATTCTCGCTCAGAAGAGGTGTTCAAACAATACTGACTTAAATCATA
Organism: Eurypyga helias; assembly: GCF_000690775.1. Classification (NCBI taxonomy): domain Eukaryota; kingdom Metazoa; phylum Chordata; class Aves; order Eurypygiformes; family Eurypygidae; genus Eurypyga; species Eurypyga helias. Next base: position 85,541 of record NW_010249261.1, on the reverse strand, counting down.
GGTCTTAGAGCATCTTGGAGTATACAGCTTGCATCCTTTCCTGAGAAACACTACTACGATTTAAGGAAATAGGGCTGGGATCCATTTATGCAGTGGGACAACTGCATCCATGAAGCTGTTCCAAGGCCATACAAGTCTCAGCCCACTGCATAAGCACACAAATTAAAGTTGACAGAGCACCTGAGCAGAATTAGTAGAGTAAGGCACCCTGGAGTAATACCTATCTTGCACCCATGACCCATATTGCTTATGGATCCAGCTCTCGTGTAACTATATTGATTGGAGTTTCCCATCAGTGGGGGTTGCTGCTGTTACGTTTTAGCCATCTCTCTGCACAACACTCAACTCAGGCACCAAAATGTAGGTTAGAAAAAACAACAGAAGTAATTCTGGGGTTTTTTTGTTTGTTTGTTTGTTTTTTAAAGGCACTTTTAATGTGTAAAAAGAATGAGTTACTTTAATGCAGCTTGGTTTGTTTTTCTATACCTCCCGCAAGACCAACTAATTAGTAAGAGAAATGATGGATGGCCACCCCATACTATCTGCGTTTACTGTACTGTGTCACAATTACACAACCATCTGCGCTTGAAAACTTTGTTTTCTATTGTGGGAAAGCACTTCCATCACCAAAATAAAAACCTGAGCTGCCTTATGAAAGTTTTTTTTTTCTACACATACAGGATCGCTGAATGGGAGACACTAGCTGAATAAGCCTTAAAGCATTTTTAGGCTAACATAGATGGGATTTCAGATTCTTTTGCTCTGTATTTTTTGGCCATTCTGCAGTTGTATCTTTTCCAGCTCATTAAAAAAGAGGCCAAGGATTAAAAGATGCTGTTGGAACACCTGTAAGAACTCACAAAATTACTATAAAAGCATATAGGAGTTTAAAGGCAGTAGATAGCACAGCACTCAAAGCGTACACCTAAACAGACATTCGGTCTGAAATCAAAGTTTTCAAAGTAGTGAAGAGGGAAGACCACTTCACATAAAAAAATTAAGAACATGACCTAACTTACTGAAAATTACAGAGATATGCCGAACTGTAGCCAATATATAAACTGGCTACACTATTTTTTAACAATGTTGAAAAACTAAAAGCAGATTTAAACTTGTCCTTCAGCAAGTCTTCAGTAATATGCCTTATCCAGAAATATAGATTAGAAAAAAAAAAAAATTAGAACAAGCTCAAAAACATGAGCAGTCAAGTAATACAGACCACCACTATCTTAACAATTAATTTCAACAATTTTTAGAAAATTACTGGAGCATGGAGAACGTCTGTTGGTCTAGGTATAAAGATACCTGGTACACTTTACCTTCTGCTACACCTAACATCAGTGGGAGCTACCAGCAAGAATTAACTGAACAGTAGTGAAAATAAATTACGGGGACAAAACCTTGATTTTTTCCGATGTTTATTGCTATGCTTAGAGTTCGCAGCATCATTTTGACACCTTCTAGTCCTAACAAAGCTTCAGATTCAATTCTTCTTTTTCAATTTAGTTTATAAAATATAAAGCATCCTTGATTTATGCATCCTCATCCATAATCATCACTGAAAAATGTAAATATTTTGTTGATGGCTGTCTATGTTGATGATCAAAAGAGACACTGAAAATGACATCTTATTTTCCCTGCCAGACCAACGTATCCTAGCAGGAGCAGCAAATAAATTGTTTTCACCGCAATGAAGTGTGACAAGAAAAAAAATAAAGGGGAACAAAAGTATGCAGGCATTGGTTTTATGAAATATCTCAACTCTTGAGTGGATTTTTTAAGGCTAAAATTGTCATGTCTGAAGAGCAATGCCAAGAAAATCACTATAAGAATAAAACCCACCGATATGAGATTAAAATATCACAGTAGGTTCAAAAGCAAAGTTGCACCTGCTCCACAGTGCAAGAGTTACAGGGGTACTCCTGGCTAGTCCTGTGCCTTTTCATTCAAGAGGACATCTAAGCATACCTGATGGAGATTTTTGAGGAAAAACCGAACTGCCTAACAATGAAATCATCAGATTCAGTAACAGAGCAACACTTGCTCCCGACAAGTAATCAAAGCCAGGCAAGCTGAAAGCATCTTACTCAACTTCATTCTTAGGCACACCTTCGCCCTTTGCAACTCAGCCTTCATGCAAATAAACACGCCCTTAGAAAAAAGCACACAGTGAAGCAAAGCCTAAAACTTCTGCTTTGACCAAAATTAAATGTTCAGTTGGCTTACTTTGGGAGCATTTTAAAATCCATTTAATTTTTTTTTTAACTTAGGACATTGTTCAAAAACAAAAGCTGTAGAGTAAATAAAGTGATACTGAATGTTCAACATTTTTTCCAAAATAACGAAAGGCAAACATTTTTTACACAACAATAGAATACCCCCCAAAGCCCTCTTCTGTTCAGGCCCTAGATTGACGTGCCCTTTTCCAGGCGCCATGGCATCTTTAATTCAACCTGTCTTTATGAAGAGATGCCTGTAGTATCCCGGTAGGAATGCAGGTTTGATTAGACTAGCTAGGCATGTAAACAAATGTCTGCGTGCTGCTTCACATCCAAGGACAGCCTAGCAATATGCCAGCTCCTTCAAACACAATGGCCCCAGCCCGTGTTGAGATCCAAGTTGCCCACCCTTTGCACTCCGGTCTCCCTTTGTGCTTTTCTCTTTTGGCAGCTACTACTACCCTTTTGCAGCACGGTGGAGATGAGCTGCTCTGTTACCTCTCACGCATGTACTCATCTTATGGTCTAATTTCACGGGCCTATACATGGCTTTGTACATCCCCCCGAGCAGGCAAGAAAGGTGCCTGAATCCATGATCTTCTTTCAGGTGTATGCATTACTGACAGAAAATCCCATTAAATGTTCCCTTCTCAAATGTTCTCCATGATCATAGACTGTTCCTCTGCTCACAGTCGCATTTTCCCTAGGGAGCGCACAGGACACCCATTTTCCCAAGAAGGTGTCTAAGAAAGAGTAGTAAGTCTTGAATCTGTAACCAAAGACACATGGAGCCAAGGCCTGTGAAGGTGGTGAAGCTGTGAAAAACATTCTAGAAGAGATAACTCAGTTAAGCTGAGTTCGTATCTTTTGGTGAAGATGCTTTAGCTTTGCTTATCCTATCACAGAAATTTGTTTAATTATTCCAATTCAGTTATATCCCTCCCTTACAAGTCACAAAGAGCCAAGAAGCAGCCCTGGTCTCCCATGTAACCCTGGAGGCATGACTAAGATCCTAAATATTATGCCTGTGCACTGCCCTTTGAAAGTAAATAAAAAAGCGGTACATTATAGAGAAAAAAAAGAAAAGAAAAAAGCCAAAACTGAGAGACACTACAAAAGTACACGGCAAAAACTCTGGTGGGAGTTTCTTGTTCAGAGTTCCTGCATAGAAGATACCATGCTTCATTGAAATGTCCCTACCTGCACACAGTAACTGCATGTGCAAAACACTGAATATGAAAGATCCTAATTTTGAATGACACTCATCATCACACTGTACTTCTGCACAGAACGTGCAGCACCTTCTGGAAGAGCAGCTTAACAAGATCGGTGCAATTATAAATTTCTGTGCAGTGGAACTAAGGTTATTTTGCATTACATTAATTTATTTTTTAATGTGTTTTGCTCCTTTGCTTCCTCTGCAGACATAGATCACATTCTGGTTATTTTCTGCAAAGGGTTCATTATGCTGTGCTTAATAACTCAGAGAGCCTGGCAATTTTAGCAGCAAATATTTTTAATTCTTAAGCATAGCATAAATGAATACATGCATTTCCCTATATATATTCCTTCAAAAAATTCAAAATGCAAAGCACTGATCTGAATGTGGTTTTCCTTCTTTTTTTGCCCATGGTGTCTTTGCTCCCTACACAACATGAAAGAGCAGGCAAAAACCACACAGGCACAGCTGGGTTTCAAATAACCGTGTTTGCCAGCCTATGCATGCCCACCTTCATCTGTACACTGCTGTTCCGGCTGGCTTCTGGCACCTACTGCAACAAAACACAGCTCCCCAACTATTTAAGAGACCCTTAAACCTATTTAGCTCTCAATTCTCATTCATTCCATAATCTAAAATGCCACAATATTGCAAAGCACTGCCTTATTTTGCCTAAGTCCAGGATGATAATTCATAAAGCCACCTTAAGCTTATACGATTAATTGGATTTTAGAAGACAAATAGATGTAGTTAATATTTAATTTTTTTCTAGAAACACACAAATCCTGACAAACTTTGTCAACAAAGATTTCTCTGGTCATCAGACAAAAGAAGTCAAACAGGCATACCTGTCCAAAAATTGCAGCTGGGGCTACCAAACAAGGAGGCATGTGAGGCTCCAGACTTCTGAGCTTTTAAACCCACAGCTCCCACCATCTATATGAATGCTTTTGCTACAGGTTCCAGGCTATTCTGGGTTCTTTACTCCTGATTTTTCACATGAAACTTTCCTGCTAATGAAAACATTTTCAGAAAAGCTTTGTTGAGGAAGGAAAACAGCTTTACACAAGAAATAGTAAGAGTCTCAGGGGTTTCTGAGTGCATATCGTATAAAACTGCTTTTCAGAATGCACTTGATATCACATAATATTCATGTTTTACAAGGGTAGGGGAAGTTAACTAAAGGGGGAAAACCCCACAGCATTATTTGTAGTGTTAATTCTAAATGATTTTTTTTTTAATTTTCACTCTTCTTTGTCCACGTGGAACAAAGTTCCTGATGTCTTGCAAAGCTTTTCCCCAGTCTTTTAATGCTCTTTCAACAATTCCTAACCAAAAAGGGATATCACACCTAACTGTTCAATCTAAGGGCACCTTCTTCCTCTGGATGTGCTTCTGTGGGGCACTGCTGTCCAGAGACAAACAGCTCTAACTCCAATGTCTTAAAAAATACAGTGGGTGAGACACAACGGCAAGATTTTAACCCCTTCTGAGGTTAATTCCATGCGATCAGCACCACCCGCTGTTTGTACATTGCCTAAGCTAAGGCTACTACTCTGCTGTCTTCAGAAAGTTTGCCCTTCTATCATGCTTTACTGTGTTTCCCTGAAGCTGTTTCAAGTTGTTTACCATCATGCTTACTGCATCTCTTCCTTAACTGGCAAAAAAAGCATGCTTACAAACAAGATAACGTCCATGGTTTTCCCTTTTGGGAAGCAGGATGACATGTTCACATAAGCTACTTTTACTGCACAAGACAACGTCTTTTTACAAACTCCCTTGTACCTTCATATGCTGTTTCTCCAACCTTAGATTTTATTTCTACCAGCTGTTGCCCTAGGGATTCTGCAGATGGCTGTAGGGACAGATGGACTGGAAGTTCATACCATAAACACACAGCAAAGGAAAATCCATGGGTTTGCACTGCTTCAGTTACCAGGATCTGCAGAGATGTCAAAGACATGTTATTCCCCATTTGGCAATATGCTTTGATTGCTAATTAATGCAAACAGCTTGTTGTCTACAGTAATACACAATTACTTCTCAGTGACCAAATGGCTTACAACAATTTCAACAAGCAGTTCAGGAGCCAAAAGCATTCCATAAATAAGATGCTGACACTAAGCTTGTGTACTTTTATTTAAAGATTTAATATTATAGCCATCTGGAAAACTGTTTATTTAATAACATCCAGCAACATGGGAATTGACACCTGTTAATTGGCAAGTTATCAGCAAAACAGGTAGCCAAAGGCATGATTGGATCCAGCATTCAGGGTTCGGGAGGAAGAAAGAGACAGTGACTGACTTATAAAAGTTCTTTTTGGGCCACTCAGTTTTTAAAAGAACAGTCCAGTTTCTATGGAAGATCATCACGGAATAAATCCAAGCACCGGAAAGGTATTTTACTGTCAGAAGGAGAAACAGACCTCTTCTTTCCATCCTTCTTGAAGAGAGCAAAAGAGTCTTTGGCTAGGGTTTCCGGAATGGATACATGACCAAAGCCTCAAGCTTGGATTTACTGCAAGCTTTGTAGAGCAGTGATGCCATTTATCGAGAACATGGGTGGCTTCCTCTCCAGCACAGATCCATCTATAGCAGTGCGAAGAGACTCTCAAACAAGCTTGACAATTTAGAGCAACTCCATGAGCTGGCATGCAAATGCTAATTAACTTCCTAGAAATTTTTCCCCCGAGGCCAAACATTTTCTGAAATGGCCTTCTTGTAGTAAACACATCCGAAAACAATCCTTTCAAGTGCATGATTCATGTCCTGTGCTCACAGCCCAAACAGCGTTCCAAGCACAGAAACCTTTTTACAGAACTAGATGGCCATAAAAAGGGATATAGCACAGAACAGAGCATGTGCTGGGTTTTCCATTTGATGAATTCATATTTAGGATCTAACATCTATTGCATCTGCACAGAAATTCTATCCACAACCAAGTTAGAGGAAGGAAATCCTGCCAGGATTTTAGGTTACATTTGTAAGTAGGGTTTAAGTCATTAGAGAACAAGCCCATTACCAGCTTCTGTCTGCATTCCCATTGTGCTACTTCAGTCTTTAAGCTCTAAAACAGACCGTTAGAAACAGCAAACAGCAGTTAGCAGGGCAACATTATCGTATCCAGCCTTGTCTGTCTCATCTCCCAGTAACCACCCCCCGTCACTTCAGCAAAACCCCCCTCCGGGCAGTCCTGTAGCTGCTTGGACAAAACCACACTGACTACTAGACTACTACAGCTAGACTACTCTAGCTGAGGAAATGCACCTACGCTTGAAGTCTAGAATTTTCTCTAGAGCCAAGGCAGACCCCACTGGTGCTGGAAACAAGAAGTGCAAGAGACCACATGCAGTTATTTTACTGACATGGCATCCGGCTCCTGTCGTAGGCCAGATGATGGGATACTGCAAAGGAAGCTTGGTAACCGCTGATGTTCAGCATTATGGCTTCTTCAATCCTGAATTAACTGGGATTCATATATTCCTTCTGTTCCCAGGATCACGGCCCGTCATAATAGCTGGGACAGTAGCTAGCAGCTTAAACCAAGCTAAAGGTAGCAGTACTATCCATGAGTGAACAGGTTTAAGATGGAATCAGAAAAAGCTGCTATAAGGAGGTAGTGTGCGTAGACGTAAGTTTCTGTTGTTATCCTACAGGATTTTCTAGTGTGTTGAAATTCCAATTATCTTAAAGACTTCCCGATAATGAGACAGGAATCAGACACAGAAATACACTACAGCAACACAATATTTGCTATATATGCCCTTCCATGCAAACATACAAAACTTCTGATTTTCCCCTTATTAATTCATAACATAAAACATCTTAGATCACAATATTAAGTGCATACATATATTTTTAAAAGTAAAAACACACTCATGACTATATTCATAGAGTAAAGAAAAAAAGAGAAATCTCACCCAAAATAAAAAAAGAAAAAGGTAAGTCACACAAGCGTCCACCTTGACAAATCGGCCAAGGTACAACTGGGTACCATCGAATTGAATTTAAGATTTTAATTGATTTAATTGAATTTAAGAATTTAAGACATGAGCTGCTCACCAGTCCTTACCCTTAACTAAGGAATCAATTATTTTAGAGTCTTCTCCCCTTCACCAATGCATGTGATAGTATAAAGAGGAAGCAATATACAATTTATTTGTGAGACATTCAAAATGATAACAAAGAGTCAAGCAATTCTGACCTGTATATGCTTTTTCACATCCTTTTCTGTAGACATATAAATAGAAGCTCTGACCTATGGGTATGAAGATAACTTCTACTCCCATGGAATTTTCATTTGATATTGAACAGTGCTTTTCTACTCATGGTAGAAATGCTTTCCCACTGCTTGTAACTGTTGACTACTGTCCATCAGCTGGCAGAGCTGAAACAATAACATGCAATTTCTGTAACCAATCTCCTAGTACCAGTGCACAACAGTCAAGCATACAGTCCGAGATAAACCCACCACATTGTGAGACTGTATTTGCACAGGGTATGAGCTCATTAATGATGGTTACAGTCATAAAATAAAATAATTAAAAAAACCAAAGTGTATTTGCTTATAATTTCTGGGCAGGAAGAAGTGGCGTATGTGGCAAGTAAAAAATGAGGATCAAATGATGATTCCCCAGCTTTAATGACATGGACCTTACTAAAAAAGAAAGGGGGACCAAAGTAAGTGCGCTTTCGTAGCGGCAACGTTCAACACTTGCACGAAGTAAACAAAACTTTTCCTGCAATTTCTAACCTTCCCTCCTTAATTACACAAGCAAGGCAATCCGAGATGTTGCTGGCATATAGGAATTAAGTTCTGACTCCTTAACCCAAATAAGGTCATGCATACTTTTGAAGATGCATCTACTTGCAGTGGCATAAGACATCTGTAAGAAATACGAACGCTACTTTTCAGGGCTCAGTCCTGCACAAATCTGCATTACGCACATAGACATAGTTTTAAAATACCACTCAACCAACCACCATCACAAGGGGAGACAACAGTGCATCCTACAAAGGAGACAACCTGCTTAATGCAATTCTAATCCTAACGCAATTCCTTACCTGCTGCTCTCTACAGCCATATGTGCTTTCTCTATTTCCTGTTAATTAGCCTCAATCTGAGCACCAGTTTTCACATCTTACTGATGCCTTCATCAGTATCTCCTTTTTATGCAAGTACTACATTTCCAGCTACCTTGTCAGTGGAGCTGAGTGTTTTTTCTAGCCTACCCACCACCCTTTTGTTGAAAGCATTACTCCCTCCCTTGCTACGTCTCATTTAAACACTCAAACTGACAGTCTATTAGGTGTTCTGGTGGCAGCTTCTTAAGAGATTGAGGTCTTTTGTGTGTCAGCCCCCTGACACACAATCTACATGTAGCAGGGAGGTGACAGACACAAAGAATCTCTTAAAAATTAGGGAGAGCGAGGCAGATTTGTACAGAATAGGTGGATCTATTCTGAAGCACGGCTCCTCTGGAAAGGTGGTTGCTGGCTCTCTCAGGGTGAGACGGCTATTCGGACTGCCCACACAGTCAGCATATCGGGCAGTTCCAGGGATAATGGATCTAAGGATCTAAAGCAGGTGTGGAGGAGTTTTAACTATAAAGGTCTGTCTTGTGTTTGAAGATATTAACATTGTGATGAGGGTTCCCTGTCATTTCCCTGTGCCACTTCCGCAGATGGCAGAAAAAAACAATTAGAAACATTCCTCAAATTATCCAAAACTGGAGGGAGGAAGAAAGTGTTTGGATGCCATGACAAGGCCAGCGAACTGGACATAAAGATCCTCATTGAGCAGTATGAAATTGATGTATTAGTAATTTGATAGTGTGGAACTTGGGCAGCTTATTCACATTACCTGTTCTGCAGGCAACAGACACAGGGCAGACAGCGACTCTACTGAAGGAGCTTTAACTCCCCTGTATCAACAGTATATAATGATACAAACAACAGTCAGAACAAGAACAATGATGTCAACATGTTGATGATCATAATTTCTTGACCTTCCCAGATTTATGGTCAGTGCTATTATTGCCTTTTAAGGCTGACCTGCTGTGACTGTTTATCTTTGTCCAGATATTATAAATAATTTGTCCTATAGCCATTTCTATTAACAGCTCTGATGACCTAGATACAGGAATTAAGAAACTCAGCTAAATGCATTCTTTATCTAACTCAGATGTCTACTCACCCATCGACACAAAGCCCAGATATTGGAAGTAATGTATGAAATTCCTAGTTTCACTCACGTAACACATCACAGAAGTTAACTTTTCCCTCTATAGGAAGACCGAGCACTGATTAAAATAAAATATTAAAAACAAACAAAAGCAGCAGCCTAAAAGGACTAGAAGACCCAAACTCAGCCTACTTCAGACTCAGAATACTATTGGAAATTATGTGCTATTGAAACTATTGCAGAAATGAGAAATGTAAATTATGTTTTATAACTCACACTGGAACCTACTCTATTACTATCACAATATTTACTATTATGAAGCAGATTCTTACAAAATACATCATGGAAAAAGGCCTTTCATAGTCATTCAATACATAAAAAAGAAAGAAATCATACATTTGTTGTTGATCTTTACACTTCCCTGACATTTTCTGCCCACCCCCTCCACTTTTCCCTCCTTCTCTCCTCAGTGGCACGGGCGATCATCAAGGGGTAGGGGACAAAAAAGCATTCTGCTTTTCCCCTCTCTTTGTCAATCTCCCACTACATCCTTTCAACATACACTGAATGGGCAGTTTTTGTGATAAAGGCATTTCTTTCCTACTGCTGAAAATTCATACTGAGAGCTCCTCTCTTGTCTAAAGTTATTCTGTCCTTTTTCGGGACAACGGTAAGGTTCATTGTCACAAATAAAGTGTTTTTCATTTATCTTGCTCACTGAATTTGCTGCCATATCAGTACAATTATTGTTATTCAGTTCTTAAGAGTAATAGGGAACTGAATTTCTGTTACATGGGCCCTTACTTGCTCTAAAATTGATCTCAATACGATATTGTACAACGGATTTGCTTTTTCCACAATTTCTTAATACGTATCAAAGTCTCATATCAAAATAAAACTGTAGATCATACTGTCAGCTTTAATATATATCTGCAGTTAAGGATTTTCCAAAAGCGATTCAGGACTAATCAAGAGATTAAAAATAAACATCAGCATATTTCAGTTCTTTAATTTACCTTATCCCTCAAAAAAAAAATTAATGTTTATATACATTTATGCAAAAGCTGTTGATATGTGTGATTGCCAACTACTAGGTAAGACCTTCTTATCAGTCTACAGCTCATTTTGTAAAGCTTTAATAATGGTTAATTATCCCATTCATCTTGCCTCTCTATTAAATTCTCTCCCATTTTGAGCACCATGTCTTCCATCTCCAACCAAAACATGTCCTCAATAGCTGCTGACTTCACCCAGTTTTTCCACAGGTACAAAGGGCACTAAGTGGATCTCTCCCCTTAATTCTGCACTACTAGCAAATGAAGGGATATTGCACTCGCAAGAGACACATGACTTTCTGAACTATAAACCGCTGTTGTGTTATCTCACTAATTTTAATAGGCACTGTGATTTCTTTCAATCCAGAGTTTTCTTTGAAATGCTTCCCTTTCTTAAGGCCTTTAATAACCACTCATATGTTTTCATACCCCTACTTTCTGCTGAGCTAGAAATTTTTTGTTAATCTCACATGGGCTTGGAGAAAATCATGAAAATAATCTACTACTAGATAACAGTAATTGTGTAATAGGCATTAAATAAGTTATTTAAGGATTACTATTCAATCCCTTCTATGGCTCTATACTTTATTACAACTTCTTCTTTTCTGAAACAGCCTAATTAACAATTTCAAGAAACAGACCACAAAATCTGTTTGAAACAAATTTTTGGGTCTTTATCTACCTTTCTTTGATTCATTCAATAACTTGATGTTAAGTAGTTACTGAAAGCATTACAGTTTCTTGTCTTTAGATCTGTAAACATCCATGTGAAGACTTTAAGAATTTAGGTCAATTGCTCTATTGAAAAAAGGAATTTTATCAGTTATTGTTGGATGAATCAAAAAAAAGTACTTAAACTCCAGCATAGTGCACGCTTCAAAGTCAACACTGCACATTCTTCAGCTAGAAAGTCACAGCATTAATGGCTCCAGTCATTAGTGAAAATTCTGAGACTGGCAGTCAACAGATAATATAAAATGGGACAGTCTGACTTTAAGGACTTCCCATAAACCTGAATTATTTCAAAAAGCCTTGAATTATTTTCCAGACAGTTGTGTTACTAGAAGCAGCAGTAAAGCTCTTTCCATAGCCAAAAGCCAAGACTTGTATTATGCAACACCTTAGTTATCTATAATGTGTATCATGCTGAGCCATTCATCCAAGAATATCCTTTGCCTCCTTTAGGGCGAGAGGTAATTTAAACTCTGTACAAGCTCATTTCTCCCAAGATCGCCAGTCTTGTGAGAAATTACAAGATTAGCTTTACGATGAGAACAAATGTGCATTTGGCAGAGGAATTTAACCCCACCTTCACCCTCAGGCTGATATACAACACTAAAGGAACAGACTTTTTCTTCTAACCTATTGCAGTTCGATAAGATGAAGTATTAAAAGGTAAAATATAAGTATTATAGGCTCAGCAGTGGAAACTTAAATACCTTATTGACAATCTTTTATTCCCTTAATATACCATTTCGTTGTAATGGTCAAAATCATTATTCAGGAATACACTCTGGGAGTCAACTTGTGTAATTCAATAACCTTCACTGCTGATGTGTTATTTCCAATCTTGTCTAATGCTTTATCTGTCTCTAAATCCTCTTTTGAGAACATAATTGTTCATTCGTTCAGTGAGAACAAATCAGTCCCCTACACAAAGGCCTGAGTATAGATATACATCACTGTACAGTTAGAATTTAAAAATGCTTTTAACACACACGCATACAACGTGGGACAATATTTTCACAGTGCTGAAGAGCTAACAATGCGAGTCAAACTTTAGTGATAGCATGCAATGGCATAATCCTGTTAAAGTGCTGAGTACGTGAAGATTACCTGGCACTGTTCAGTTGGCTTTTGTACCTAGTTATAGTCACTAATATTATTACTAAAAAGTGCTTGGCTATGACTACGCAACAAAGAGATGTTGTTGACTGGGCACAGGATGTTAGAAATTAAAGTCTTGTCTTTACAGAATTGAATAAAGCTCCCTACGTTCTGTGAAGTATCAGGCTGAATCACATATCACGTGTCAGAAGCCTCATCCCTGGTGTTAATTTAAGGGGTGACCAAGTAGCATTTGGATTTCTGCACATGGAGGGAAGGAATTAGCTTAACTAAGTTTAAGTGTTTTTCTAACCCCAGAGACTTCAGGGGTGAACAAGTATAGAATTTCTACCCCATGTCTACTTCAGACTATGGTATTTTTATTCCACCATGTATGTACTGAGCAGCCTTTGACTCAAAAATGAAAGAATACTTCAATATAACAAACTAGGAGTGAATTCAGGGGAATGGGATGATCAAAAGTAATGAATGAAGCCAGAGATACTGATGTATTCTCTGTTTGTTCAGGATAAATGCAACTCAGTCCTGAGTCACGATGAGATGTGGTCAAGGAGTGATTATACCCCAGCTAATCAGAAATAACAAACACAAGATACCAACTTCAAATCTTCATTCTACCTAGGTCAGCAGACAACAGGCAGGCAGCCCAAACCCAACAGAAATCACCTGAAACAGCGTTAGGAAAACAATAAGGAGTTCAGAAGTCAGAGGGTATCTTTTCCCCATATTAATAAGCAAAAGCTCAAAAGCCTGACCTATGATTGTCTGATACACAACATTATTCAACACCTGGAATTTGATCTTATACTAGTCGAATACGAAATGGATTTTTCTAATATTTTCCATAAATTTCAATGCTTTCCATTTCAGAAAGACTGGAGTTATTTGAATTTTGACTTTTCTCCTGTTAATAGCTTCCATCCCATGGGCAAAGAACATTCCCAGACTGTTTGGCCCTACAGAAAACCATGCAGATTTCTGACAGAAAGCAATCTGCAATCGGTGTTTGTTAATAAAAGCATGTTTTGTCCCAAAATTCCAAACCAGACAGGGACTGAGCATTTGCCATATTCCCATTACATACAAAGTATTGTGTGTTTCAAAACAGAAAACTGCCTTACAATAAAATCTATGACATTTGTCTACGATTACCATGGACTCTAAAATTTCACCTCGGTAATATGTGATTTTCCATGAATGTTACCATAACAAAATCCTAGTACTCACAAAGGAGCATTCAGATTCACCTCTCAGTTTTCTTCTTATGTTTTCTTCCTTGTCTTCCTAGCCCTCTGGTGTTTCTCTTGATCAGTTTGCCAGAAAAGCAACTTTCTGCTTGCTGTTAGTCAGAACCCACAAATACTCTCACCATTTTAGACATGTCCTAAGTTTCTTTACATCCTTCCCAGGGTGCCAGGTGGCCTCTCTAACAAGTACCATACACAGACAGCAACATTCCCCGCTTGCCACGTCAGCCTCATAGTTGCCAACCTTCTTACACACCAAACACTTCCATCCTCCCAGTCCTACCGACCTGCTTCCTCATGGCTTTGCTTCTCCCAAAATGCTGAAATCTGGAAAACACTTCTCTCCTCTTTCTCTTTTTATGGTTCAATAACTGAAGCCCACTCTAATGCCTCTTACCTAACTTCTTTATCTCTGACTGTCTCAACAACCACTGTGCATCCCACACTGTCCCTTCATTCTGCCCAAATTCCATAGCTCAATTTTCACTTAGCACTAGCACCATGTTCCATATCTGCTGATCTATGGCAGTGGTGCAAGATCAGAACTGACACTGAAGTGTAGTTGGGGTTTCAGATAAACTGTGAAACATCTGACCAGAAGAACATTAGAACCAATATATGGAATTAAATATTTCTTTGGTTTGCTTTGTCAGTACAGGATTTATCATCATTTTAAGATTCTACACCTTTAAAATTAGTTGCTTCCTGGGAGCGAGGGGTTGGTGGTGAAAAGCTGAGCTGATAACTAAATGGTTTCACAATCGTGATGGAGCAGAAATCTGGCATGTTCCATTTGTTCAATTTTCAGCCAAATAAAAACTAATCAAAACTCCTGAGTACCAAAAAAACCCCAACAAAACAAACAAGGAAAAAACAAACAAACCAACCCACCTAAAAAAACCAAATCACACACCAGGAAAACATTTACCCCAGGTCACCAGCCCATCTTAGAAAGCAAGATATCCCCTTTTGCACAAACTCCATTGGTACTGAACCCCAGGTTCCTCAGGGATCAGATGACCAGGGTTGACACTACAACTATGAAATGATGGTGGGCTCATGCTCTCTGGAATCTGGATGCAAAACAGAATTGTTATAGTGTCTTCTCAATTGTCTGGCTCCTTTCTCAAGACAGTCTTGTTTGGACATGACTTGTTGTAGTTTATTTTTAACCTTTTTTTTATCATCCATTCCTTAGGTTTGTCTAAAACATTACCCAGTGGTGAGACCCACCATAGGAATGCGCTGAGTTCACATTTAAAACACCCAAAAACACATTTGATTTTGCAGAAAGCTGAGCTATGACTGACATATTCATATCTGCTTCTATCATGACAGAACTTATTAAAACAATCTAAAATAACACTTTAAAGAATAAAGAACTGAACAACTCCTTTGCAAGCCCCTAATCAATTTGCAATGTAATCCACACAGCATACCCGCTATCATTTAGTTTTGATTTCCTACGTGTTCTTGGAGGTGAAATAAACAGATTATTTACATGTCTATAGAGACTGTCTGCCTCCAGTTTCTTCTTTTCCAAAGTAAAATAGTTATTCCCTCCTTCCTTTCATGCCAATGGAGACTTGTATGTGATACCGTTCATTTTCCATAGGAATCTACATGCAGAAAACTAACTAACTACTGAGGTTGTGTAAGCTTTCTTCGTTAGTGGGAAGTGAAGGATTGTATCCATTAATATCTCAGTCCTCACAAATGCAGAGGGCACACAAGGACAAATAATCAAATATTTAAGCACACAACAATCATTAAGCTAATAGAATGGCTGCAGCACCAGGTTTCTGTAGGACTATTTTATTCCCCAGACAGTAGTCTGGAATCTTTCCTGTAAACAGTAATATCTCGTATGGGGCTAGATGTTCATCTTATGCTTTTTGCTGCAAATGCACATCATATAACAATCTTTTTATAGAAACAGATTTTATAGGAATAGGGCTATGGAGGCTGTTGGCCTAGATGTAAAGGTTCCTTGTGGTCTTTAAAGTCTGGGATTTAAGTTGTTGCTGCAGAAAAAAATCACAATGTAAGGTGGTATTTGGTTCAAGTTCTATGTGAAGTGAACCTGAACTTCTCATATCTATTTTATGGTAAGAAACCTAAAAGTAAGTTTTAACAGGATTGGCTCGCAAGAAGAAATGATGAATCATTCTTTCCACTGTTGTGGTGTGTCCAAAAAGGCACCAACACAAAAACATTTTATAGCTATTGAAAAAAAAAACCCCAAAATCATCATCTCTGCCACTGTAGGAATTCTCCACACATGATGAATAAATCTGTAGTTCAGTGAAATCAACAGAATTATTACTACTCATCAGCTCCATGAATACATGCGTTTGACCTGCTCCTGAAAAAACAAAACTTATAATCAGGAGTATATTCAGCCCATGCTAAACAAACCACCTCCTCCTTATTTACATTAAAAAAATAAATAAATAAAAACAAAAAGCCAAAGAAAAACAGCAGCATCACTTCTGTTTCAAGACCAGACTTTAGGGTTGGGGGTCAGTTTTCCTTTCAGACTGTTGGAGTATTGTGAGGTCAATAGAATTGTTTTTGCCACTTCCTTGGCCCTACAATAGCACACCTGCTATTGCCACACCCAGAGAGTCCTGTCCTACTCTCTCTTTTATTTTGATTTAAATTAACAAGCACTTGTTGGCAACGCATACAAAAAACCCAGTAATCTACAGAAGCGTTATCTAACCAAAAATACCAATATGGCTCTATTTTTACCTCTCATTACTACACTTAAAACCCATAGTGACATCCTGGGGACAATGTGCTGTACATACACAAAGCAAGTTAAGGATGGAGAGCGAGATCCAGTGCTATATAGCTATATATTGCTTCAACCAGTTTAAGTTAGATATTTAATACACAATCTTGGAAAAGATTATATGTTTAGTAATAAACCCCAACTTTCATTAAGGGGATTATTGTATTTTCTATCTCTGCATCTACTGCTTGATTCAGCAAGGGAAATAAAATTAGCTCTCAGAGGATTGCCTCTATTTAGTTGCACAGGTAATTAAGTATGAAAGAAAAAGTATAATCATTTTTGAGTTATTTTAAACACATTTTCCTGATTTGCTACCATCAGCTCTCACAAGAGTGACATTTTGGCATGCCAAAAAGAAACAGCAGACACAAAGAAACACAGCTAGGAATAGGAATTCTTTGTTGTTAGTTTATCAGCTTGAAAACGAGAGGAAGGTCTATACAGCTACACGCGGTGCCTCACCTTTCTAGAGCTCCCCAGTACCCTACAGGTTTGAGGCTGTTAGAAGATACACGATTCTACGGGCATCACAAGGAATATTTTCCCATTAGAACCTTCGCCAAATGCCAGCAGCCATGCTACAAGTGTCACCTCACAGGCACCAGGATTGCCGGAAAAGACTCGTAGGAGCATCTCCAAACCTCCATGAGGTTATCAAACCCAGAGAGAAAGCACATTAGAGGGAAGTTGCAGATCAGACAAGATTTCATTGAGAAGTTCCTGTCCAAAAGAGGAGAAAAGACTTAAACAGGCTTTATTTTTTTAATTTCCTAAAGAAAAAAGAAAATGAACAGCAGTAACACATCTGCAGACAAGTAGGAGACACACTAAAGTTACTCTATTTTTTAAATGCAAAGAAAACTATGGGAACTACAGGGAAAGACACCTAAACTCTCTCTGTAAATGGACAGTGAAGCTTTCACGTGGCTTGAATCATTACTTCCTTTGTGCAAAACCTCCCTCACTGCTGGGACAATCACTACTCTTTTAAACACAGCAGCACGGCTGGAGTTTCTAAAATCTCTTGAAGAACAAAGGAAAACATGGATTTGGGAAACTCTTATTTGGAGTGAATTCTCTTAAGAGTAGTAGCTTATCTCTACATTGCAATAGAAATACTGAGTAATCACACAAGACATTAAACAAGTTCCCGTTAACTCCTGAACACAGCACGGATCAGATTCACTCCTGCTAGCATGATGGAGGGGGTTGGGGGAATGAGTGTTGTGTGTGCAAAAAGTACCTACAGGAAGAAATCCATCACAGTGAAAGATAATACTGCCATCTGTGCTCCCTCGGGGCCTGAAGCTTCCATTTGGTGCCAGAGGCTCCATCACAGTGTTGCTGGCAGAGGGTGTCTTCTGGAGGCGATGGACCAATACATTTTCCAGCTTCCCAGGCTAAACTCTGTCTCCAACCCCCAGATGGGTGTACCTCCGGGTCCTGCCAGCTGCTGCTGACTGCTGTGCCCACCACCAGCTGAGACTACACCCTCCGGCACGTCTCCTGCTTGCTTCTCCAGCTGGTGCTTCATATCCTAGGTTTCCCCATGCTGCCCAACTCTGCAGCAGAGGTGACATTAACAGATTACACAGGAGACTCATCCAGTGCTCCTCCAGAGATTGCAACTCATAATTCAACAGTCCTTGATTTAAACCAAGAGCAGCACACAAGTCAGAATCATAGCCTAACTCATGTGTTATGTACAATAAATAGACCAGGCACAAGGCTGGTAGCCAGCAGCTCATAAATTTGAGTACCACCACTGATGCCTTGGAATTTACAGAAGTTTTGGATGTGTTTGCCCCATGCAAGCTGGAGAGCTATATTTAGAAGTCAATTTGTTGGATTACGTTAGACATATAAATCCCTGCTTAGTTCTCTGTAATGTGTCGTATCTACAGAGAGCCACACACCAGGACGTTAGCACTAGTGAATACCAGGTTTCCAAACAACTTTTAATGAAAATCTCAGAGTAACAGTCCTCCCCTGCCTGAATTTTCCTGTCTGCAAGATAAGGTAGTATATGAATATTGAATGAAACTTTAAGTACTACTGCATTTCATCATTATTCAATAAATAGTTTTTAGTGGTTTGGGAATTATTTTTGTTTGTTTAGTTCTTTGCTTGGGGTTTTGTTTTAGTTCTTAAACAGAGAATCGTTTCTGCAGGTAAAGGTTGGTATTGCTAGTTAGATTTAACTGCAGCATTAGGCACTCTACCTTGGATTCTCAGATCTCTACATTTACACAAGTACTTTTCACCCATGGCCACTAAAACAAGTGGACTAATTCAAGAAAGTGTAGGGGGTTGCCAGTCCTTGGCTACTTTGTGTAACCAGCTCACATACCTACTGAATATTGTGTGGTCATGTAAATCAAATAGCATTATTTCATATTTGTACTGTGCTCACTTCAGCAAACCCCGAACACCCTGCAGTATTCCCCTTTAAACCATAACTCCATTTTCGTATTAAAGTTAACACTTCAGAAACAGTGTTCTCATTCAGTATGAACACTTCATAATTACATTTTTCTAAAAAGCTGTAATAAACTTTATTTAAGCAAGTGCTTCCCGTTTTATTGCCAACCCCAAACATTGTTCATTTGCAAGCACAAAGTGTCCTCTTGACACGATAATGAAAGTGCATTCATACATGTCAGCTGGAGCAATTATGTGCTTCAGATTTATACGCAACAAGTATTATTCAGTCTTTTCTGCTGACATTTTCAAACATGACATGCATATTAAAAGTAATACCTAAAGTGTGAACATAGTTCACTTTCACTGCAGATTTCCCAAATCTCTCAGAAATTTGGACAGCAGGAGAGAGAATAGGAAAAATCTTTTCCTAAACAAGCCGTCTAATTCCATAATGTATTCAGACAGATTTGCTCTTGTTCAGTTACCTCTCCAGTACCTAATTCAGGAAGAAACAACGAAAGAATCAGAAAAGAGCCCCGGGCCAGCATCCTGGGCAAAAAGGGTGAATCTCCGTTCCTTTCACTCCATTTATAGCACCTCTTTGCCCCATCTTCAGCCCTCTGACAGCCTTCATGGCCTCGCACCAACATGTCCACATCCTTCTGACGTTGTGAGCCCCAAAGCAGGATGCAGAACTGGCCGGAGGGGCATCTCATGAGAGCTGAGGAGACGGGAGAATCCCCTCCCCTCGACCTGCTGGCCACGACTCTCCTGATACAGCCCAGGATACGGTTGGCTTTCTGGGCTGCCAGCAATCGTTGCTGGGTCACAATGAGCTTCTCATCAACCAACACCCACAGGTTGTCCTCCTGAAGGTTGTGCTCAATCCATTCTCCACCCTGCCTGTATTTGTTCCTCCTCACTGATTACTTTAGGGTCCATCCTTAGGTTAGTGTGCTGCAAAGTGGTCTCTGAGCTGCACAGAAGGAGTTTTAAATATTACCTTTGCAGAAAATTCCTTCTAAAATTATCTTTTCTTTGGTTTTAGGCAGCAGGATTCAGTCCTAACATAACTCACCCTGCTTTAGTTACATCCTTTCCTTCCTAGTGCTGAGTTATGACCCTTAGTTGTATTAATTTTATCTCTTTTCCTATTTTAAACTAAGTTTCCATTCTCACTGGAAGCAAACTTTGAAAATTGCAATTAGGATTGCAGGTGGAAAAAGAAAAAAAGTAGCACTTAGAATTTAATGCTTAATTTCCTCTATGGGAACTCCAGAAGCACAAGTAATGGTTCATTGGAAAAAAGTCATTAAGCCAAACATCTAAGGACAGAAATAATCTACAAAGCTCCTGACTTCTTATGAGCTCGTTTACAACAAGATTTGGCTTTGGAACAATTTGTAGCCTCTTTAGTGTTGTCTGCAATTACCTTCTTTGTCAAAATCATCATGAGAAGCAAGACAGTGAGAAAAAAGTTACACCACATGTACGCACACACACACAAGACTACCCTGCATAAAGTAGTTATGTGTCTGTCAGGGAACTGGCTTTATCCTTCTGATTCTATAACATTCTAATTTTTTTGAAGTATAACTGGGAAAAAGAAAATGATTGAGAGTGCAAATCAGAGGAATATGAGAAAATGTCTCTAATTTTGCTATATGGATCTTACACATCTGTGGTCGGACATTATCTATGAAATTAGACTGATCCAACAGAAACAGCTTGCTAGATGTCACACAAGGCACAACAGAGACCTAGCATTTATTTCTTCTGTGTCCTACTTGAAGAAAGGAGCTCTGCTTGTCTTGAGGAAAATGAAGAACAGTTGCATGGGTAAGTCTAGACTGACTAGCACTTATTAGCAAACTACTACCTCAGGATCTGCTTTGGGGAAAATGTGTGGCTCAAGGGAATTTTAGAAAATCCAACAACATCTTCAATATGTGAAAATCTTTATTTGTATTTAATTTTATAAATATTAAAACCTATTACTAAATTAATAATAGTAACAAATAGAAAAATATATGGAATTAAGCTACTTTGCCAGAAAGGGGCCAAGTCTAAAATACGTAACTCCATTCACCCAAAGTCACTGACGTAACACTGCAGAACATAGAATGAAGTATGAATGACCTCAACCACGGGGCCATTGGGTACCTACTCTTTAGAGTGAGTACAGAAGCAAAGGTCTTCGCCCATCTGAAAAGCAGATTGCTCGCCTCCATTGGCAGCGATTTCTGTTATCTTCATACACTACACACTGGTGAATAGTGAAGTGTACCTCTCGCAACGGATATATGAAGAAATAACGGCTCCCTAAGTGTGTTTATTTACATTTGCTGCAGATTATCTGTAGGTTTTCTATGACACTAGCCATATCTTACTATCACTCTGACAATTCTCAGCTGTCAGCCAGGATAAATTTTTCCCAGTTGTTAGATGCACACTCAGATCTGACTTATCCACTGCACCATCAGTATACTCCACACAAAAAAAGCTTTTAATGGAGTTTT
Organism: Eurypyga helias; assembly: GCF_000690775.1. Classification (NCBI taxonomy): domain Eukaryota; kingdom Metazoa; phylum Chordata; class Aves; order Eurypygiformes; family Eurypygidae; genus Eurypyga; species Eurypyga helias. Next base: position 64,024 of record NW_010249261.1, on the reverse strand, counting down.
CCAAAAAGACAAGTAGTAAGTCCCCAAAGAAATAAAAGCTCAGTCTTCACATATTGTTTTGTTTTCCTTCTCCTGAGTAAATATTTGTACCACCAAACTGACAAATTTAAGCGCCAAACTCTGCTGTTTATCAATAGGTCAGCTCTATGTACACAGTCCCACAATGCAGGGTCCCTTGGGCTGTCTTTGAAGCGACCTTAACCTGATATAGAGATGACGTGCATAGTAAAGAGAAAGAATTTTATCTCTTTGAGGGGTCATTGCCTAAATTCTGTTTGGAAAAAAAAAAAAAAAAAAACCAACCCACACACGCTCTATGCTAGAGACTCCTGACAGTATGATCTTTTCAATTAAAGTTGTTTTTTCAAACATATTTCTTCCCTGGCCAGCTGACGTGGAGAGGTACAGTCAGGCTAGTGGGAAATCATAAGTTTTTTGCCAATATATTCTTATTTCATTTGAAAAAGTAAAATTAAAAGTACCCTGACAGAAAAATCATTTATCTGCAGGCATAAAATAATTATAGTACATATTCTCATCTAAGGAGAACAGCAAACCTAGGAGTTATCTGTTCTCCCATACAAACTGACACTTCACAGGACCCAGCAAGTCACTAGCTTTATATAGAACATGTGAGACACTGCACTTCAAAGCACATTAGAAGCTAAAAATCATTGTTTATAAAATATCTCAAGACTCCCTAAGGCATAAATTCATGCTCATGCACTATGAAGCATAGGCTCAGTGTAACCTGTGAATCCAGGGCATGGCAGAGGTACCATGCACAGGCAGCACAGGCTTAGCCCACTTCACCACACCAGTAACACCTTTGCTGTGTGTTCTCACCCCAAAGCAGATGGCAGGTCTGTAGGGTGTTCTCAGAGCAGACCAGCTACTGCCTGTGAATAATGAAAGGCAATTGAGCAGAAACTAGACAACTTCAACATTTCCAGACTTCCCTAATGTACAGCCACAGAAAGCCACCATGAACCATGCTGCAAGATTCTCAGAAATCCTGGTCAAATACTGTCAAACGGAAAATCCCATGCTAGCAGAATTTCTCACATCAAGAAAGAAGGCATGCCCAGGAAAGCCAGCAGTACAGTAACCTTACCCAAAGGAGTCTGTGTGTCAGAACTAACCAATAACGTCAACATATGGCAACTGAAAACACAGGGCAAGTAATCGAAACTAAAACTACTGCGTGCGATTCTGCCACTAACATACTAAAGCCTGGAACACAATCACCGTACCATAATATCATCACTGAGTACCACCATACCCTGTTGTTATGCAACAGCCTAAAGATGGGAAATGCAGATGAGCTACAGCGGAGACTTTCCTTCCTCCAAAAGGCCAAGTTGTAATGGATCATGCGCAATAAAATTACAACATGGCCTAAACATCCCTGGAGCCGTTCAGGTCATCAGCAAAAGCTTCAGAGTTCTCCACTGAGGGAGAACAAGTACAGATAATTTTTTGTTATGCAGACTAATTTCCATGTAAGTGTCACCTGTCTGTCAAATTAAAGTATTCAGAATTTGAACTAAGGCTGTGAAGTAGAAGACAATACAAGGAACTGATACGTAACAACAATTGCATTACTACAATTGAAGTGTATTGACAGTGTGAAATGTTTCAAAGCTTTTGAGCCCCATGCTCGGGAATGGACAAACATCTACATCTTCTCTTAACATTTTTATCATCCCTATTTCATTCCAGTATAATTTCTTTACTTTCCATTAAAGGGCATGAAAAGCAGATAAAAGCAGACTGACCTTTCCAGTACTCCTTTCAACTACAGAGTTTTTTTGAGATGATTTGTCCCTGAAGAAATCCTTAGCTTTTCTTCCCCCCCTCCCCACCTCTTCACAATCCTTGACGCTCAAGCTCAGTAAAAGGCAAGGGATCACTGATCAGAGCAAAACTGCTGTAGTTGTGTGGAAGACGCTGATGGTAAAACACGGTTCAGTTGTTGAGGTATATTGAGATGGGACAGCAGGAAATGAGAAACATTCTACCTGTCTGTTTCTTGAATCACTTGGCTCTTCACAAAGCTTTCTTCATGACTTCTTTATTATGTTGGTGTTTTGCCTTTGTATTCCCCGGTGGAGAGACATTTCTAGGTTCATTTCAGTAATGTCAAAATAATTGAATCAAAACCAAGAACAAAGTATCACAAGAGCCGTGTCTTGACGAATTTATTATTAGAGTAATTGATAAGAGTTTTTAAATTTCCCAATAGACCCCTCAAGTTCAGAAACCAAGCAGAAGGAATATAGAAAAACATACACAATAATATTAATACTGTCTTTGCCTTTCCCAAGCACTCACCCCTATCATATATAAACCTACACAAAAGGGACTGCAGCAGATGCTTATTGTTTTACGTTGTTACCAAGTCAATTATTCTACCCTAAAGCCTGGTTTCAAACACTATAAATCAGAAGTGATTGCACTACAAGCAACGGTGCCATGCTGACGTGAAACTAAGAAAGGAGAAATGGGGTTCCTGGACTTGAGAAAGTTAAAGTGGAATATGCCTATACAGTACCAAAATTGCACTCTTTGATATAGCTTACTTCTGCAAAAGTTAATGAGAGTCTAATCGCAGATATGCTGGCAAAAATTAATGTATAACCCCATCTAGATAATAGTACAAAATACTCTGATTCGCAAAGGACATGAGGACACTCACTGCCAGTTTTAACAGCTACAAGCAAACAGAGAATGAGTTAAAGGACATACATTATTATACTTGATTATATTTACTTTTAAAGCCTATAATCTGTGTAAAATTCAAGATGGAAAATGAGATCCCAATTCTCAACTAATTGTTAAAAATAGCAAGAGAATACAAGAAGATCCTCTCTGTAACTTGGTGTCACACATCAGAAGCCTTGTAGAAATTTCTCTGACATGTTCCTGCACTGAGACAATATAAGTTTATTGTTACGTCAAATGAATTAGCTACACAGGGTCAAAATGTACTGTGTCAGTGGTCTAAATTTAGGATATTGGCCTGTAGCAGATTTTTGTTTAAAAAAAAAAAAAAGTGCTATGCAATTCTGCTTTTGCAAGAAAATTATGGATGAAGAAGCCAGGACATACATAATTTACCTTCTATAAAAAGATTTTTTTTTTAGCTGCCTAGTACAGTATTTCTAAGAAAGACTGCAAAATGGTGCTTAGAGGACTGGGAAAGGCATTAAGTTTTGGAAGAAGTATCCTCACAATATTTGAAATGAATACTTATATTTTGTTTCAAAATTTGAAGGAGAGAGAGAAATTTTATCTAGTTACCTAGCTTTTTTCCTGCATAATGGCATATTAATTTGGAACTTATGCATGTAGCTGTATTCATGTCACCTGCTATATTACTATTTGTCATGTGGATTGAAACAGAAGAGCGTTTTGTGAGAGTTTATACAGGGGTGAAACAACCTACCCTGGCTTCTGGTCTTCAGCAGCCAAAATGGCAGCACATCCCCAGAGAAGCTGTGCAGCCTAATGGCAGAGGGATAATGTATGCCTGCTCGTATTTTCACATCTTTTTTTCTGGGTTCTCTATGGCATACAGTGCTTTACAGCACATGTTAAAATAAGGAATAGAAGTAGTAAAAGTAAATGAAGGAAAAATGGAATAAAATGCTGGCCAAATTTATGGAAATAGATCACATGGATGACAAAGTCCCAGCAGATTCTGTGTTAAGGGAATGGATTCTGCGATTATGGGAGACTCACTCCAGGCTTTCACAGAGACATTTGAAATTAGTATGGTGCTACCACAAAAAATGCCAACGTCGTTCTAAAATATATTAGGAGATGTATTCACAATATAGACAGAAAAAGATTGAGATGAACATACTAAGCATGGGAGAAGCTAGATCTGAAATCGAGACTGCCTGCAATCCTAGATGTCCACATTTAAGCCTAACCTAGAACTGAAAGAGAGAAGGGGCTCCGTGTGCTATACCACCTGCCTTAAGAGAGCAATCTAAAATAGCTGGTAAAAGACCAAGCTTCCCTTCTTAGTTCAGTTTATGTTTCTTTACATGTACAAGTACAAACAGACGTGGCTGTAATCTGAAAAAGTAAGTTTAAATTGAACAACTTGAGAACTGTTGCTCTAGATAATTGGTTTATCATAAATATGGCTCCTACAACGTGGGATTAAGCTCCTTAATTATAGCCCTTTTATCACTCAGAATTTAAAGCTTTGTTTCTTTAATTTTAACCTGATTGTAAATGTATCATCTGGAGACTGAACTCTCTGCTTTGGGGCTTATTGAATTCTGACACTTCATTTCTCATAGGAACCCAGCACTCATGGCACATCTTGACTTTACCCCTTCTCTTTAATTACAAAATGGTATTCAGCATTGCCTTTTGCAAACCATGATCTTTTGTACATCTCCTTCATAATTATAACAAACTTTCTAGCCCCTCAGCTGACAAGCAACATTACAGGCCTGTCAGGTTTCTGGTGATAATGTCTTATTCTACAATGCCATATGCAAAGCTGTCCTTTGAGGATCAGAAAGTACCATATGCACTGCTTCAATGTGTAAAGATAAGATTAAACAACAAGGAAGGCAATTAAATGCTTAGATCATATTAATAAAAGCATTTCCTGTGTTTACCCTGGTGTTATCATTGCCTACAACATTGAGCGGTGTATTTGTTTTACTGACTAAAACATGATCTGAAAAATCAAAAAGGGATTAAGGAACTGTTTTTCAAAGAATACAGTCCAAACTATTTTTGTTCAGTGCTTTTTTTTACTCTGACGTAATGAAAAATTCTGCACTTCAAGGGACAGATCTCTGCATAGAAGAAATATCAGTCTGCCTACAAAAAAATCAACGTGGATTAAACTCCTTTGAACTTTGTGTTTTCTGATAAAAACTGCAACTCACTTTATAGCACTAATGGTTTATTATTTCTCTTCATAAAATATTAACTTATCAATACAAATTATGTTTATTTACCTTCATTTGGCCATCGTGTCCTGTAATTAACCATTAACACTGATGGAAATCAGAACCTCTCCAAGCTTAATAATTTTGTTTAGTACTAAGCAAAGTAAATTTATATATCATTTCCCAGAGGCCACAACCATAAAAGGTGCTATGATGTACCTGGCACTGCTCAAATGTAGAGACAGTTATGCCTCTTTTTTTTTTTTTAATTAAAGATTCAAAGAATATTTTTGATCACTAATACCTGTGATATTAGTTATGTAGCTTCCAAAGTACTAGAGGCAAGAAATCAGCTTGGAATATCTCTTTGACTTAGCTAAAAGGTGGAAGGGTTTTGACTGAGTAGCCATGGGCATGTCACCCAGCAGTATTTCAGAAAAGAAAAAAAGAGACTGGAAAAAGACAACTTAATATACAAGTGAGAAAACAATTCAAAAGAGTGGCAGAAACCTGAAAGGCTTGCATACTGTTGCACAAAACTCAGCTGTAATTTGATCATATGCAAAGATGGTGTGACGAACTGGAGCAACATCTGCAGACAGCAGCTGATACAGCAGAGAGGGTAGTGATGCTTCATTCACAATAGCAAAACAGACCTATGCCAGGTCTGCTACGGTCTTTCCAGTACTGCACATTTGTTTCTGAGCATCAACCATAACATTGAAAAAAAGCTGATGATTTACAGAGGTCACTTGCCTGAGAGAAACCAAGGACTATCTCTTTGTTGTATTTTTCACATTAAGTAGCACAACGAGCCCTATTGCCTATCACAGTGCAAATAAACCTAAGAATAATTAATAACCACAACTGACTTGTTTACCCAATATTTAAGCCTGTAAATTAGTCTCCAAGGGAAGCGTGGTCCACTGTGTGAGATATTTAAAGGTAGGAAGCATAAAACACAAGAAAATATTCTGTGGGGAATAAGCCTATATTTACAGGAACATCAACTACATTATCTGTTAAGGTTGCTTCATGTCCAGTAGATGAGTCTATTTGCATGCAAGTTAAAAATAAGTTTACTCAATCTTAGAGTGTTTTCTATTTCTGCTGAGCTGTTAATACAGTTTTACAGCAGAAACAAATTTGGTAGTTTTGTTCTTCCTTTTTTTTTTTTCTTCTTTTAAATAGAAAATGGAATAAATACTAGAAAGACTGTACTGAATTTCTTTTATATTATGTGGAATGAGGTAAGGAAAAGAAAAAGATTACGGGCCAAAACATCCTGTTCTTGGAAGGCAATATTTAGTTTTGGCAGGCACTTAAAAGCATCCAACAATCCTAATTATCACATATATGTGTAAGTATAATTGTATTCAATGGGAGAGAAAATGGAACGTAACCTTGTGAAACATGCAGCCATAATGATGCTATGTTACAGTAATGTCTGCCTAAGGTCTCCACCTTATGAGAAAGAATTTCTGTTTATTGTTGGGTTAAACAAAATATAAAACATAATATACTGTTCTTTTATCACACATTTTAATTACAATTTGAACATACCCCAATTAAGCAATCAGCATACTCACTTGGAAGTTTGCAACATTTTTAAGTCTGAGTTCTGCCTGCCCCGCTGGTTTTCTATGCTTAATGCAAGCTGTTTCCCTAGAATCTCAGAGCAATGTTTCCTAAGCAGTTACCTACTGACAAGCAATTACATCCCATTGTGTAACAGCAAAAAAGTAGAAGAGCAAAAAAATATTTTAAAATGTTGTTTTTAATATCTCACACATAAATTCATACACGAAATTACAGCCACAATGTGGCCACATAACTCGATTAAAACTTTGATTAAAGGAATTAAACAATTCAGGCTTTATGGTGAGAGGCACAGCAAGGAATGCTTTCATCAAATCTCCGTTTCCATGTGTTGGGCAACCTTTGCACCAGAGCTGTGCCAAGACCACGCAGTTCTAACATGCACTGACACCATCTCCATTAAAATTAGGATCTTCAAACTGTGTTAAGCAGCAGCATCCATTTCCATGGCAAGGAAATGAGATTTCCTTGGTGAGCTTAGCACATGCTGGTATTCCTCTAGTGAGGATAACGCATTATCTTCCAGATATCAGGATTGGTGACAGGATGCATAAAGCCCTTGCCCTCCTACTTTGCAGGGGCTCATCTTCCACAACTTACAGAAACGAACATCCTAATTAAGTAAAGCACAAGTCCTTCAAGTCCACCTCCATTTTTATTTGTTTATTTTGCTACTGTGCTGAAAACGTACAGATCTCTACCAGGTTACTACTTTGGCAATTGGGTGAGAAGTTACCGCACTTAACGAACTAAACCACTTTAAAATCCTAGCCCTCTAAAGCTTAAATGGGCTTCCAGATACATAAGCACAGAACCATAATAAGTTGATTAGTTAGTTAATGCTTGCTCAGAGAAGTAGTTTCACATTTCTTTATGTTCAGAACAGACTGTGTTAGACCAAAAGCAGTTGGAGAAAAACAGGCCACAGACAAAGATCTCTTGATGTTGAGCAGGAAAAGAATAGAAACTAATATCAGTTTGAACAGTACAAGGTCAATATAAAGAAACATTTCAATAAACACGAACCCCTTAAGCTACAAGACAGAACAGAGCCCAGCAAATATCATGACCTGGAAAGCCAAAGAATACCATGGAATATAAAATGGCTAATGTGCTTTCTGTGAGAGTGGAAAGGGAAAAAAACCAAGCCATCTGCAAACAGGTATGTTGTTTCTGTCCATTTACACTCTTGTTCAGAGTTTACTTGCAAAGAACCGATTTGCACAGTTGCCAGCAAAACAAAACCACACATGATACCTACTGGAGAAACACGGTATGTTCATAGCCTGTTTTGCCAGCTAAGACGATATTCAAAATCATTAAGTGCCCAAAGTGAGCTCAGAAAACATAACTCCTTAGTTTGGTCACATACAGAAGAGTGGTATAACGACCTACATCAACAGTTGGCATTGCTGGTCAAGAGCTGGCAGTGGCTTTAGCTTGCTTTGTTCCAGGTATCAGATTTAATAACTATCTCTTTGTTCCATAAATACAGAGAAGAGCCCTGGAATTTCTACGTCAGTCATTAACGGAGCTAAGCCTGGCCTGGATTATCACGGAGGACAGAAAGCAGCGTCATTTTTCCTTTGCCACAAGCTTTGTGCAATCTTAACCTCCCCTTCTGAAACCAGAGGAACACATTTCAGATATTTAAGATATTTCAACTTGCATCACACAGTGAATGCAAGACCTATACCTGTGGTAAGGTACCTAAAATCAGTTTCAGGAGCAGAAAGAGCTCACTGCCTGAGGCTTTTGTTGAGAGCGAGCCCATTTTTCTGCAGTTTGCTCAAAAAACCTAAATACTTAAGGAAGATGAGCTACAGACAGAAAATTTAAATCCAAACATCTATACCATGCAACAGAGCGCATGTAGTCCTACACTTCCCTCTGGAGCTCAGCAAGTCCATGGCTACATGCCTCCCAGTTTCTGGAATGATTTTAAAAGGTCATTTTTACACCCAACTTTATAATTAATTTTTTCTTTTTTTTTTTCCCCAAAGAGGGTAATTTAGTGTCTTTCAATTTGCATTTGAAAATCAACCTGAAAATGAGAATTGATCACAGGGCTTGTAAGACTGCCAAGATTCATTTTTCTAAAAATTATTGCTTATTCATGGTGTCTCTCACTCCCTGTTAACTTGGGATGCTTATTCAAGTTCGGAGGATGGAGGTTAACAAATAATCTTCAGTGGCTCTCCTCAGCATTTAAAGGTCATCTGAGAACGTCTGACTGGAATGATTGTTACTGAGGTTAGTCCGCAGCTGAGGAGAAGTAAGATGGAAAGGGCAAGTTGCTCAGGAAAATAAAGGAGACATGCCAGCAAGTATTTGCCTTGTTTCTGCATAAAGCAGCACAAGCTCTGCTAGGCACTGATGTAGTGAATCTCTGAGAAACATTATAGTATACAATAGCTTTTAGATCAATTCTGCTCTCATTCACTACCTATATTCAAGACCAGGGTTTGTTCTGCTGCTTTTAAAAGTGTTCTTCCTAAGAAATGTTAGAAGTGGCTGCACATACAAACCTCTTGAAAAGGAAGATTTGTATGAGTAATTCCAGTCACCAAGTTGGAAATTTCCCCGCATGAAGAAATGAGAATGCACGTCATGTAATATATGACTACATTTATATACCATAGAGCTTGAACAACTAAGTTGTTAATTTTGTTAATTTTTCTCTTGATTCCATTTTTTGTGGGGCAGCAAATGTTCTGTCAGCCATTATCTTGAGAAAAATTGTAATTGATGGGTTCATTTTCATTTATGCCTAAGGAATTTTCACATTATTGTAAGCTGGAAAATATTAGATAATTAACACTGGTGATAAAACTGCATTCATACTGATTACCCTGTTCCACGTATATGCTTAATTGTCAACATTGCAATAGCTTTAACTGCAAATAGACATCGTCCATTAGCCAACCAGACTGCTCAATGAGAAAAACACAGACATTTTAGCTGTTATTTGGAGGATGAGAAAAGCATAATTATCATTTAAATAGGCAGTTTTAATTTTCTTATTCACTTGGAATATACCCCACCCCCAAATACTTGTCTTTAATATCTGGGGACAAAGAAACAGCATTGTTTACAATAACAGTGATACTGAAGTCTCCACTGTCCATCCAGTGTAAAGGTAGACAAGAAATATCTTCATCTGCATTTCTGGAAAGGAAGAAACACAGAGAGGAGAAACAATGTGCCGGGTGGCTAAAGTGTACGTCTCGAGTTACTCGACCAGCCTTACTAAGGAGAGCTGAGAGAGAAAACACACTCCCCAGACCCACAGGCAAAAGAAATCTTTCCTACACAGGCAGCATCTATTCCAAGCAGAAGAGAGTTCCTTCTGCCTTGCATGCTAGTTACTAATATCAAATTAAAAATAAGGTCTACAGAGCTCCCTGTGATCCCTTTGTGTGCAAATTTTCGGACTGGACTTGGCATCCTTTTCTTCAGTAACGTGGGTGGCAAAGAAAGGGGATATTTGTCATCGAGGCTGACAAAAGAACTCCACCTTTGGCGCATGTTTGTACAGGGGCTCCCCCTGGGCAGTCTACCACTGCCTGATTTTTGACAGCACTTCTTCCTTCAGTGTAGGATCTCCTACAAATCTCAGCCACCTGGTCTGACTCCAGGAACCTGAACAGTCCCGACAAAAGCTGGATCAGTCTCCTAGGCGAAAAGAATTTTCACCCCCATGCGTTCAGTCCTAGTCCCTCTACAGGTCCAGTTTAAAGACAGAATTATATTCCAAGCTATTAGGCATTTGTGTTCACTCAGTCTAGTGTTTCAGCCTGCTCTATCTATCACCAGTGTTATTTCCCTGGATGGTTGTTTCATATTTTATTAGAAATGACAGCTCTATTATTAACAAGAAAAAAAATATAGCATGAAAGAAAAATACAAGTACAAGCTTTAAGAGCCAGGTGCTGAAGGATGTGAAAGTTTTATCTGGTGACACATAGGAAATGGCTGGATCTGTAAAATATTTTCTTCTTGAATGGTTTATTAAAACTGACACTAGTACAACAATTATTACCAATTATTTTGTCAGAGTGTCTATTTCATTCAAAGTGAGAAAGTTAGTAGCAAAAAAAACATACCTAAAAGTAGCTAAAAACCATTTTACTAGAGGTCATTTTTACTAAGGGTCTCAACAATTTGGTAAAGATGTAGGAAGAATTTTCTCTCCAGACTACTAATTTAAACCCATACCTGATACTAATCACAGAAATAAATACTAGGAACTATTTTATGCTAACTTGGATGACATTAGTTCATAGGTCAGAATTTCTAGTGCTCAGGTGTCCATATCAAAAACCCATCATTATAATTGTTACTTGTCAGCAGATTATACTATCTGCTTCCCCAGCCAAAAAGTAGCCCTTTAGCAATCTATGCAGTGGGATGAGGTAGAAGCTCGTTCTCTCAAATCAAACTGCCTATGTGATTAGGGCTTTTTTCTGTTTCTTGGAAGTCATAAAAAGGAATTTACAAGGTCTTCATTGTAAGGTTAACTTGAGTGTAACCCTAAATCAGTTCACATCTGCATGCAGAACTCTCACTTTTTAGTCCAAGATCCTCAGATCAGAGCTGCTCTGCAGAACGAATGTGGTGAGCATCTTTAGAGCATCATTAACCTCCTAACACCTCCCTCCTATGCCCGGTACAGATATACCATAACACCCTGTCTACACTCTCAGAAGAACTAATGTCTCAATTCAGTTTCCTACAGGGCTTCCCAGGCTGGGACGTCTGATCCCAATATTTAATGAAGTAGCATATACACATCTAAATTAAACTATTAGACCATTGCACTGGTGCTGTCCTGCCTCCTTGTGTTAGCTCCAACAAATCACGGGACGTTGGACTCTGAATAAATGCCTGGAAACCCTCGACAAACTAGACGAGTTCCTCATGTATTGCTTGGACAAAATATCTGTACAGAAATGATGAGAACATCCAGCAAAACTAAAGAGAGAATAAATGTCACACAGCAAAACTTACTTTCATAATTAAACAGCCATGATCATACATATGAAATTATTAAAACTGACAGTTTCCCTTTGGAAAGGGTTCAGAGTTCACCTTCGTAATTCAGAAGTGTGTGTTTACATGAGCTATATTAGCATAACTATAGCAATGCAGCCATAATACCAGGGTAATGTCAATGTTTCCTTACCTAGTTAGCTAACCAGCAAGCTGTGCTAACGGGTGAGAAAGTACTATTAAAGGGTAGCAATTCAAATGTTATTGCATATCCTGCCTTTTCTTACCTCAAAGTAGGCTAACACAACAAGAGAAACTTAACATTTCACAGCAGATTTAACCTGAGTGATGGCATATTTTGAGTCACACTTATTTTTTTTCTTTCCAGTGACAAATAACATGCTATTTTTGGCAAGAAGAAATACACTTCCAGTTTAACTTTCCCTATTGCTTCCTAGAATGCAAAGAATGGAGAAGGAGCAGACACCCTTACATGCTGCGTGATTTTAATTTACCAATTACAGTTCTTCCATATTTGTAAATATAATTAGTAATTTCTGGCCTTCTGATAATACGGACTGTATTAGACATAAACCAACCCAAACACTTCTTATCCCACAGATGGGTTAATAGGCAGTGAATCAAAAGGTTTACAACTATATGATCCACCGGCTAATAAAGCCTTTGGTCCCAGAAGTTATTTCATTCTTGGGTCAGGCCTGTTGAGTCTATTAAGGTCTCAGATGCCTCCTCCTGTATGGACCACTAGGGCCCAAAAGAAATATCAAGATCTACTGACCTCGGGCTACTTCTGAGTTTAATACACATCTTACAGATATATGAATCTGAGAGCAGTGCTGCCCCTGTGAGAGAGGGACAAAAATAAAGCAAAGCCATTCCAAATTTGAACCAAACACAAAATAAAAAGTTACCTTATTTTGAGATACAGGAACTTGAAGTGTTACATTTTTACAGCTCTCATTAACGGAATTTAAAGCCAGAAGAAACCATTAGATCATACAGGCTGGCCTCGCGTATATCGCAGGCTGTTAAATCTCACCCAGTTATTCCTGCACTCAGCCAAATAACTTGCAGGTGATTTGGAAATATTAGTGGAAAATCCACCACACCCCAGAGCATCAACTGCCTGTTCCAATGGTTAATAATGCCCTTCCCCATATATATTTTATATGTAGCATCCAACTGCAATCTGTCTAGCTTCAGCTCTCGACCACTCATTGTTTCACCATTTTCTGCTGGATTAAAACAATTTTTCCACTCATGGAGAAACTATGTAGTGTAACTAAGGTATCTCAAGATTAAATCTCTAGTACTATAGCATTTTCTCTGTTCCTCAGATTGTTTTAACAGAAGAGAAAAAGATACATTACAGTAACCTTTGACCACCAGCAGAACTAAGCTCATTTTCTAATGCTGTTTGTAGAAAAACTCATTTTTGTTTGCCTCTCTACCTAAGAACGGTCAGAATGTAATAAGCTTGAATTATCTCCATTCTGCTAAAAGCAGGCAGCCAAAGATCATATAGTACACGTACGCTGCTGAGTTGTTACACGTGCACCACACAAGGTTCAGTTATTTGAGTACGTCGACCTGCGCACAAAATTTTACAGGTAGTGAACAGGAACGTGTGTGTTCCTCCGATGCTACAGACTAGCTGAAACCAGTTTTATACAGTCAAATAAGAAAGATGCTATCGATGAGGAACTAGAAAAATAGAAAATAAGCCATAAGTAAGGAAAACCCACAGAGAAGCAACGGAAATGCTGGAGATAGGGAAACGACCAAACCTAGGAACAAAAAAAAAGCCTTAAAACTATTTAAGGTCAGGTCTTCAGAAGGACATTAAATTAAGGCCACAAGCTCATTAGCATTCAACACTTCTTCTTGCTTTTGGGAATGTCCTAAGATGAAACAAACAAGATTCCGCAGGCACACAATTAACACACAGATGTTTGCCTTGGCCACAGGGCAACTATCATGGGTGGCATACTAATCTTTTAAAATGCCTCTGACACCAATCAAAAAGTATTACTTACCAGGTCCAGACAGTAGTTTTATAAGTATTATCAGCTGACAATTTTCGTGAAAGAAGATGAGAAATGATGGAAACTTATTTCAAAGCAGAAAATCAGAAGTTGAGAAATGCATTGCTATGAAATAGCAAACCAGGTTTCATTCACACAGGCTGAACTTGGAAAGCCTTAAAAAGCCATGGGGCATTCTAGGGAAACAGACCTAAGTTCTAGGATACAGGACAGTTGGGATCAGGTTGTTGCCACAGCTAAAATAAACAGCCTGAATTAATTGCTTCTGGGAGTCTTATTTACATCATCGTACTTAGAAACACCACCACCACTCCTCAAACTGCATGTAAAATTAATTTAAGGATGAATAAGAGTAGCAGATAATTAGATGGAACGTGACAATGCAACATCTAAACATTAACATACTTTCCAAAGAAATAAATATATCCTTACAAACTGGGAACAAGTTACCAGACCAGGCCAAGTTAACACATAACCAATACATCCAGAATACCAAAACTTAACTAAATGCATACTTCTCAAGTGAATAATATGCAAAAACAGCCATTCCTACTCAGCAACTCAAAACTTGATTTAGCAGCAATCCTATCCATTTTTCAACTCCTATCTGCATTTCCTTCTTCCCTTTATTTCAAACTCTGCATTTATATCATAGCAGCCCTTCAGTGAGCAGTTTGATGCCACACCAAGTATTGATAACCGCTGCCACTCAAAAGCCAGGAGCTCCCCACTGTACACCAACTGATAAATACTGTAACCTTGCAAACTCCTGCGTTCATTTGCATCATAATAAAAACGCATTTTTCTAAAGAAAAAATGGTTATTGGGAGTTAGAAGGCAGAACAACAATAAAAATGGTAAACTCATTGGGATCTTTTTGAGGATTCTTTAAACTTGCAGCATAATACGTATATGCTTTATCTTAGATTTTAACTACATTTAGAAGTCTGCCACCAACCTGTTAAAATGAGTCTTCTAAAGCAAGGGGTGACAGCAGAAGGACTTATTGCTGATTGAATCTCCGATTAACCATTCTCCCAGTGGGCACGGTTAGGAGCGCTTCCGAGATACTCACATTAGGATTTGTCAAGACTGAAAGTTCAATGTAAAAAGAAGTGCTGTATTCCCCTGCCTCAACCCTTAATTTCATTTGCATATGAATGCGAGTCACCTGTTTGGAAATTGAAAGTAACAACCTAGGGACTAATATATGCCGAAGAAATTGAAAGCACTGTGGATTAGAATTTCAACAGCATTTTTAAAAGACAGCAGCTAACCCAATGGAACCACCTAGGAATCTGGTTAAAGCAACGTTAGCCCAAGCTGCCGGTGTGCGTCGTTCTTGGGAAATACTGCGTGTGCTGCATATGCCAGGCATCCTGGAGCAGCGACAGTCTTTGGCAGGCCTTGCAGCCTTTCTGGAGGCCATGAACCACCAAGTACTTAGAAGCACTCATTAACCTTGTCTTATTTATTAGTCGCTATACTCAGGACACCTTGTAACTAATTTGCCCAGAGAAGCTGTGGATGCCCCATCCCTGGAAGTGTCCAAGGCCAGGCTGGATGAGGCTTGGAGCAACCTGGTCTAGTGGAAGGTGTCCCTGCCCATGGCAGGGGGTTGGAACTAGATGGGCTTTAAGGTCCCTTCCAACCCAAACCGTTCTATGATTCTATGATTGCTTGAGGTGCCTCAGACCTTCTCTCTTGATAATCCTTATAAAGGATTACCTGTGATCGTCATTACCGACCTTCTCTGATCTGGCTCAGTTTCCTCAAAGGTAGTAGAGCATTCAGCGTCACCCAGAGTGACACTGCTGTGAGAAGTCTGAGGGAGACTCTGCACTGGGTATTCAGGCTTGATCTACATTGGTTTTGTCCTAAAAATGTTTTCTTAGGAATACAATTGTTGGTTTGTGCGCAGAACTGCTCTTTCAGGTGTATCTGGAGCAAATACACTGGCTTCTGGTTTGCACCAGAACAAGTTTCCAATTTACTTCAGTTTGGGTAAGCCAAAGCATCAGTCACGGAACAGGTCCCTGTGTCTGCAAAGTGTACTTTGGTGGGAACACATTATGGAGGTGCCACCACACACAGCTTTGGAGGCAGTTGTGAAGAGGCAAGCAGAGGGCTGTGATGCTCTGCCGGGTGCAATAACTTCACCACGTAGTTCTCGGAGCGCACCACTGAAAATGGTTTGAGCTAAGGAGGCTGGCAATGGTTACAGCACTTTCCCCACCTGTGCCACAAAACCAGATACATTCAGCTGCTTCAGGCAAACCTGGACAGAGATGCATGCCTGCAGCTGAACTGAAGAATTACTGTGTCTGCACATCCTGCCATGACTGTCTGCATTCATAACCACCGAACACTGTAATTTCTGCACTGCCCCACTTTTTCGGTGATTTCCCAGCTGTCCTGTGCACTTGCCATTCCAGGAGAGTACAGTCTCCCTCCCTGCTCTCTTACAGCATAGACCCTCATGCTACAAGACCCCTGTCCTTGTGTCTTTCCAGACAAACCTGCCCCACAGGGCCCTGACAGTACTGGATTTGAATACTGTCCTGATGAGTACTGATGGGTTGGACGAGCTGTTGGTATTATTTGGAGAACAAGATGGATTTGCAACAGTACATAGAAATATATGCTTTAGCTCTCTTACAGCATAGACCCTCATGCTACAAGACCCCTGTCCTTGTGTCTTTCCAGACAAACCTGCCCCACAGGGCCCTGACAGTACTGGATTTGAATACTGTCCTGATGAGTTGGACGAGCTGTTGATATTATTTGGAGAACAAGATGGATTTGCAACAGTACATAGAAATATATGCTTTAATAAAGAAAACAGTAATTGTGTGCCTGTAATTTCACTGATTACAGAACACAGCTTGCAGCGTTCTAAATTATAGTTTACAGAGATGGTACCCTGAGTCTTTTAATCTCTGTGCTTCTTCCTAAGCACCCATTTCTAAGCATCTCCCTCCACAGCAAAATATGAATTTTTCAGAACTGCTTTTATATAATCTGAGAGAAGTTGTCCTATAGTCTTGAAGTAAATAGGAAGTTATTTCTCATTAAAAGACACTTTCTTAGGGTAGATCACTCTCCATGGACAGCTCAGTCAGTTTCAGTCTGTCAGAACCATATACTGTTCTACTACCTTTGACATAGTCGAGTGAATTTAATAAGTATCAAGCAAAAATATTTGGTACCTTGCAACAGCATAAACTCAATAACAGTATTGTGCAGTTATGAATTAAGAAGAAACTAACAAAGAGGTGACTAGATGCATCAGTAGTGGAGTTAAACACACAGTCAAGGAATCCAACCTGTATTTCCTTATTCAAAGCATGAAATACCGTACCATTCTAAGGTTAGTCAATGCACGCTGTTGATACAAGTATTGTTCTTCTACTAATCCATGTCCCATATAAAGAGACAGCAGCAGCCCTGAGGAGAAGGACTTGGGGGATACTGTGGGATGAAAAGCTGGACATGAGCCAGCCGTGTGCGCTGGCAGCCCAGAAAGCCAACCGTATCCTGGGCTGTATCCAGAGAAGTGTGGCCAGCAGGTCAAGGGAGGGGATTCTGCCCTTCTGCTCTGCTCTGGTGAGACCCCACCTGGAGTTCTGCATCCAGCTGTGGGGCCCTCAACATCAGAAGGATATAGACTGGTTGGAGTGAGTCCAGAGAAGGCCGTGAAGATACTCAGGGGGCTGGAGCCCCTCTGCTGTGGGGACAGGCTGAGAGAGTTGGGCTTGTTCAGCCTGGAGAAGAGAAGGCTCCGGGGAGACCTTATAGCACCTTCCAGTACCTGAAGGGGTTACAAGGAAGCTGGGGGGGGCTTTTTACAAGGGCCTGTAGTGGCAGGACAAGGGGTAACAAGTTTAAATTGAAAGTGGGGAGATTTAGATTAGATATCAGGCAGAAATTCTTCCCAGAGAGGGTGGGGAGGCACTGGCACAGGTTGCCCAGAGAAACTGTGGATGCCTCATCCCTGGAAGTGTCCAAGGCCAGGCTGGATGAGGCTTGGAGCAACCTGGTCTAGTGGAAGGTGTCCCTGCCCATGGCAGGGGAGTTGGAACTGGATGGGCTTTAAGGTCCCTTCCAACCCAAACCAGTCTGTGATTCTATGACAAGGCAGCACTATTATAAAAGAAAGCCCTTCTTTGTCTTTTACTTGGATCTACAATGTACAAACCAAAGCAAACACTTTCCAAATTCTGATAGTTACATTTGTTTGTTTTTAAAAAAATCACATCCCTTCTTTGCATGGATGAAAGCCCTTTCCCTGTCTGGAAAGACTTTTATCAGGAGATACAGCCTAAATATTCTATGCCTCCCTCATTACTTGTGGTAGCCAAATGAATTATAAACTGACATCAATCCAAAGAGCTTGCAAAATATGAATGCTCTGGTAGAAGTCCCCAGCCTCTTGAGGCACAATTTATTTCTTCCTTCTCAGTTTATATAATCACCACAATTACGGATTTTGAATTCTCTCCTAACCATAAAACAATGATACTACTGAAATATATGGTTGTGTCTTCCTTCTACCATTTGTTCTGCCTCTGCATTGTTCTTTGTTTACTTCAATTAAAAAAGAAAAACCCACATACAAACACCACCAACCAACCAACAAATAAAACCCAAAGATCAATTAAGATTAGATGCATTGTTTCCATTTTAAGGCTCATGCAGTCTCTAGGCTCAATTAAGTCCTTGGTCTTTCCACTGAGAATCATTTTAGAATTTTCAAATTATTTTACCATAGTTTTCTAAATACATCCCCAACCTGCACTCGTTACAACATGAAAACTAAACAAGTATAAGATTTCAATAAAACATTCATTAAAAGTCTTACGTGCTGCTAAATTACTCCATCCCAAGTAGTACCACATACCAGCAACAACCAGGCACCACCCTGTTGCTATCTGCTTTTCCCAGGGCTCTCTTTGCTCCCTGTACAGAGGCAGAACCACCCCCACCACCCATCTGCTTATTGAACACACTCATTAACTCAGCATCTGTAGCTTGTTAACACAGCTCCTGTTCCAACAGCAAAGCAGGTTCTTGCTCTAAACGATCCCAGATTTTAGCTTTCCCACTCATTCGATCATTGGCTCAGGTCAATGACTCAGGAAGAAGAAATAGCAGCAGATACAGAAAATTCTATGTTGTCTCTTACTAAAGCAGCTAATCTACAATATTTCAGCAATGTCTTGAAGGCTGTAAACCAGATTGGTACAATGATCTCCTCTTATTATACTGTTTATGTCTACAACTTCTAAAATTTGAGAGGTTGTTTGGTTTTTTTTTATACAGAAGTGTGTGTTTATCCAAACAGATGTTTTTCAGTGAACCAAGCTGTTACACAAAGTTTTTTTTTAAAATTACTATTTAAGTTTACCCCAATCCATAAATACTTATGACACTTATTTCAATAAATTTAAATATTAAAATTAAGACATTAGTAAATGTAAGATGACATTTGAAGAAAAAACAACTTATGAACAAAGAGCTTTGTTTTGAAAGTGTCAAACAAGTTCTGTTTTCAGAACTTCTTTGCACAACTATTTTTGGACCAAAGCACCAAACAAATTAATCTCAACTTCTAGTAAAAATAAAAAAGATACAAATATCTTCTATACAAGGGGTTGACTCCTAAGAAGTAGATACACCTGGGAGTAAATTCAGCTTGATAACATGACATGCAGGATATCCACCCTTTGCAGGGGACCAATTTCTGCATGTGATATTGAGGTTGCAAGAATGTAAGTAGTACACGAGCAAACTCATGCTGTTCTTCTGTACAAAGGGCAATTTCGTTCACTCAGAACAATTAGTAAGAGAACAGCCCCTATTTCAAACCTATGTACTCTACAGAATTTTAATATTAAATACCTCAGGCTTTAAAAGCACAGCTCCAAATCCCTGTTATTAATTATATGTACTGTTTCTTTTTATGTGCATGAATTTTCATATGTATTTTTTTTATGAATCTTTAAGTATTTTTATACTTACATGAAAATAAAGAGAAAAATTTACAATACATTTTGTGAGTAAAAGTTAATAAGTGTAAACCAATGGTATGAAACCTAACTAAAATAAAATTTAAACAGAGGTCCTCAAGACCTACACAATTCTATATGGATATAATATATATTTATACAGGTATAAACTGTGTCAGGAATATAATTTTAAATTGTCTTCAGTGTGTTTGTCCAAAAAAATCCCATTTTCTGAACATTTAGTTCTATGTATGCTCTTCTTTATTTCCCAGAAAACTGGGGAAGACCCAGAAAATACCTAGTTTACAAGATGTATTTCCATATAATATTGTCAAGGAAAATTAACAACTGTTTGATATATTCATTCCCCAATTTGTTCAGTTTCTGTGGGAGAAGGGGCAACACACCTGAACAACCCAAAGTAAGAAAGTAGGCTCCAAACACAACCTTAAAATAACTGACTTAGTATGGCAAAGTTTTCTATGTGTTACACCCATTAGGATAATTATCCCAAAACACTCCCTATGTGTCCCTTCTGGAAACTTAATTGAAGTCTTTCTTCTGAAAGGAAAAAAGAAATAATTAGACTTCGGTTTGTTCTGGAGGTAGTTGTGCCTTGCTCTGCACAGGAGATGCTCCAGGGTTTTAAAAGCAAGCAAAGTCTTAATGCACACTTTAAATCAGAAAAATACTCAGATCTAAAAGAATAAAAGATCATCTATTTTACATCACTAAGAAAAAGCCACCTATTGTCAATTATCTGTAAAATAAAATGCATCTACCACAGTGAAGTGTTTTAGTATAAAAATAAAGTTTTGCAAGATTTGTCTCGAGTACAAGTCTTTCTATATACTACGTATACATCTGTAGAGTATTCCCTATATTTTTATTCCCAAACATCCTTCCTTACATCACCTAGATGTAATTTATTACATTACCTTCTATGTCTAGGGGTCTTAACGGGGTCACATAAACGAGGTGGCATTGTTATAGTTCAGAGATGTCTATGTACTGGATTAGTTACTAACAAAAAGCTCTGTGATTTCCACTATAATCTATTTGATGTGGTAAAATAATGAATATGTAATTCTGCAGGCGCTTCTTATTGTTAGAAGTTTAACTCAAGCTGAATTGATACATTCTAATGGTTTCATACATGTGTCAGTAGAGCTTAGCCTGAAAAACGTTATTATCTTTATTAGCACTTGGTAAGATTTTGCTTGTAGGACAGATCCGCTGCAGCATTGGACAACGAGCTCTGAGCCGAAACTCCTCACTAATATATTTGAAGAAGCTATTAAATAAGCCATGTTGGCAGCCTATGCATTCATCTTCATCAATTACATTTTTTCTTTTATAGTATCTTTAGGCTCAGTTTAGTCAATATGACAACACAGAACACACATTTAGATGCAACATAATTAACTGAAGACATGCTGTTGTGCAAGAAGGATGTCAGTTGACCTAGCTTTAACCTCTCATGCCTTTGAAGGCTAAATTAGTTCTGTGAAATTTGTTGAAGGCACAGCATTGTAATCATGCTTGACTTGGAAATTAGCCAGAGATCCTCTACAATTTCACAGCAGTTTAGAATAAAAGCGTGCCCCAGTTTCACACGACAGGATAGGAATACGAGGATTACACTTTTTCAAATCACTGTTAAGGAGAATCACTTTCTTTTTCTTTAAATAAATGATGTTTAAGTTATCCTTCACACTAAATGGTCCTAACTAAAAAGAAAGCTCATCTAAATTCTCTGATTAAGAATTTTTCTATATGAATAGTACATGTTACTGCCTCCTTCAACACAAAATTGACAAGGAAAAGACTAAGACTACTGTCACGTAGTACTAATGATCCATGACTCATCTCTATGTCAGAGTGACACCATGGATATGTCCTCCATATGCATCGTTAGAATATTTTTCCAATTAGTTAAAAAACAATCTCAGCTTAGTCACCAATGCAGGGGCATGATACAACATTAGTTGCCAGGAAACAAACTTTTAAAAAAAAAAATATCACAGAAATCACAATTTACCAAAATACCGACAATATAGCCCTTGTTCTGGCAACATAATTTAAGTGAATTTCAAATGCATTTGCTTGGTTCACCACCAAGTGATGTGATGTGGCAGTAACTGCTAAACTGGGGAATAACCAAGTCTATTACAACAAAAGATCTTCGAAAAAATAAATCTAGTTATTATGGTCTAAAACCACTGAGAACCCAGCAGAACATCTGCCTATCTACACTATCTGCACTAAAAGTTGCTAGGTTACAGTAACATAACTCTTTAGGACTACCATTATATTCGCTAGAATTGTTTCATTTGGCTACTCTTGGAGTTAAGAGATTCATTAGATTCCCAAGAAGATATTTATGATGGG
The DNA here is from genome assembly GCF_000690775.1 of Eurypyga helias. NCBI lineage: Eukaryota > Metazoa > Chordata > Aves > Eurypygiformes > Eurypygidae > Eurypyga > Eurypyga helias. The sequence goes on along the minus strand of NW_010249261.1, from coordinate 42,046 downwards.
AAGGCATTAAGTCAGCCAGAGCCTTCATGCAGACCTTTCTCACACAGCAAGCATACAAAGAATCCTACAATGCTTTTAAACCCTAAAGAAAAAAAAGAGTTTAGAAAGTGAACTACAGCTTAATTTAATATTTTAAATAGTGAAATATCAAACCAACTAGAGAAAGCAGCATAACACTTTCGTTCCCATTGGATCCTTTCTTCAAGCCATGGTTGCAGTTAACTCAGTGATTAAGTTGCAGAAACCCCTGCCCATTCCCTCCTGATTCACAGGAGGTTCTGTCAGTCTCCTCCAGGATCACTGGCTCCTCCTCACTGCAACCTCTCCCTGGTGTGACTCGTGGGACCTGCCATACACTCTCTCAGCCCTGATCTCCAAAACAAGGGGAAATATCTTCCCACCTTTCAGAGGGTCCAAACATTTCTTGAAGGAATACAGTATGATAACCAAGAGCAAATTAAATATAATATGCCGTAAGAAGTGAAGAAGTAAGGCGATCTTGAGTGATATAGCCTTTTTTTGTGTGATGGTGATGGGATTTAAGCAAGGCCTAGCTTGTTTCAAATCCAAGGAAAGATTTTTAGGTCTTAAAGTTTTTTTATTTTCTTCAACTACATCAGTTTAATAAAAGCAAATTTGAAGCATTAAAAATCTCAGACAGCAACTTCCCTGAGAACATGGCAGAGTCAGGAGACAGCCTTAGTACAGTAGCCGTGGCTACCTCCACCCATACGTTACGGGGATGGCAGAGCACTGAGCACTGGCCTAATGCACCCAGGGGGCCCACGTCCTACTTTGAAACTAAAGTTTAAAGCAAGCTACAAACACGTTGGCACAAAATGTTCTTAAATGTTTGGTTTCTTTTTTTTCCTGGAGTTGGAGCAGGGTTTAATTTAAACAGACATGCTGACTTCAAAACCTTCAAAATCTTCAAAAAAGATGAAGAAAGTGAGGTTATGTTTGTTCACATTAAGTCATTATGTCATAAATCCATTTTATAGGATCTTACGAGTACCCCTCAGTTGCTTCAGTGTGCGTGCATCCTCCATTTTTTTTAGGGAAAGAAGTGCCATTCCCTTCTACAGATGGAAAACTGAAGCACAAAGTGATGTAGTAACTTGTCCAGAGCAACAACAAACCCTTTGCAACCAAGCTCCACAGTGCCTTAAACACAGACATCCTTCTCCTCAGACCTGTTGCCTTGCTCCCGAGCACAATTAGGAAAGGAGATGAAATGCCACCACTACACTGAGGTCACATCCTTGTTTTTAATTAATTTGTTGTTATTTACCCATATAATAAGCTTAATAATAAAGAATAAATATACTCTTATGAAATTAACAATGCCTTTCTTCCTGTCACATCCTGTTCCTTCACTGGAGTGAAAAGTTGACCTGTGATACCCGGTACAGAAAAACCTAGCAAGCACACAGGGTTGTATTGTGCAGAACTCCTTAAGTCACAGGGTGTCTTAGTCAGGCCTATTATTAACAATTAGCCACTTATTGTAAATTCTAGCTGACACATCTCATTAAATATAGGCCAAAATAGACTTTGGTGATCGAACCTCATTTTTAATAGCTTTTCCCAGCATTCTGCCAATTGTTATCAGGAAGCTGAAAATTACTCCTACCACTAGGATGCCCACTTTATTCTTGCAAACCGCTGAGAAATTTCAAAAGGCTGGCCTGCCCCCTCCGTGCCTGACAAAGGGTAAAACCCAACCATGTGCTCATGATGGCGATGGGCTTTTGAAAACCTCTCAGCAGTCAGCATGAAGGGAAGAGGAGTAGGGGGTAAAAAGAAAAATATTTTCCATTGTAGTTTCTTCTACATAAGAGCCCAGCGCAGCTTACGGCATTGACTGCCCCCTTCTAACACCCAATTTGAGGAGCAAAGTGGGACTGAACAGCCGGCCTAGTATCCAGAATGTGAATGGCAACGTACTGTTGAAATCTCTGCAATTACATTCTGCCCCCACATCCCACCAAAAAATAAATAAATGAAAGTCAATTATCCAATTTATACTTTTCAGGGATAGTTGCTTTTTTAGGCTAATTTTTTTCTTTTTTATTACTTTTTTCTTTCCCCCAAGCCAGCTTCCCACACAGAGCAGGGATTCTGGCTGTGCTCAAATGGAAGCAGGCAATTGCAGGGAAATTTAGCTTACTTAGTGGAGTCCTCTGCAAGCCTCTTAAGACGTCACTACCCAAAGATAATTATCTTAACGCAGGTAATCTTGCCAGTTTAATTGCTTCCCTCTTCTGAGTAACTACCAGAACCTAATTTGAGTCCTCTGGCTTAGAGCTGGGGTAGTTTCAGCAATTATTTTATAGGCTACATTTCAACAGATCCAATGGCATGGCAGAACATTACATTTCAAGAAAAAGTATTTGTTAAGCTCTCTAGGTACAGAATCAGGTGATTCTATTCTACTTGTCAAGATTTTAGAGTTCCTTCTTTGACCTTAAATTTTTTCACGAAAAGTACCTGTGGCCAAGAATCTTCTCCACCAAGAGCATAGGCAAAACATAAGGATCACAGGTTTATTCAGGCTGGAAAGGACCTCATCAGAAGGGCCGTACTGCAGTCTCCTGCCGAAAGCAGAGTCAACTATGAGCTCAGACCTGGTTGCTGAGCCCTTTTTCCAGTCAAGTTTTGAAAATTCCCAGGAATCCACACAATCTGGGACTATACAGCCTTCCCAGCAACCTGTTCCAATGCTTGACCGTCCTCAAAGTGAAGAGGTTTTTCCTTGCATTGAGTCAAAATCAATGTTTCAACTTTCAATTTAGGCAGATACGTACAATCCACCTGAAAACAGCCCCATGAATCATAGAATCATAGAATCACTAGGTTGGAAAAGACCTTAGAGATCATCCAGTCCAACCGTATCTGTCCACCACCACTAAACCATCTCTCTCAGCACCTCATCCACCCGTCTCTTAAACACATCCAGGGATGGTGACTCCACCACCTCCCTGGGCAGCCTGTTCCAGTGCGTGATAACCCTTTCAGTGAAGAACTTCTTCCTTACATCCAATCTAAACCTCCCCTGGCGCAGCTTGAGTCCATTCCCCCTCGTCCGATCATCTGTCATTAGGGAGAAGAGACCAACACCCACTTCTCCACAACCTCCTTTCAGGGAGTTGTAGGCAGTGATCAGGTCTCCTCTCAGCCTCCTCTTCTCAAGGCTAAACAAGCCCAGTTCCCTCAGTCGCTCCTCATAAGACATATTCTCCAGACCCTTCACCAGTTTTGTGGCCCTTCTCTGGACACGCTCCAGGACCTCAATGTCTTTCTTGTAGTGAGGGGCCCAAAACTGAACACAGCACTCGAGGTGTGGCCTCACCAGTGCCGAGTACAGGGGGAGAATGAAGCAGGTAAATATCCAGATAGGCCAGTATGACAGGTGCTGACCAAAATACAGGAGGTTATAGCCATGATTTTATGCAACGTATCAAACTCCATAATAAAGATCCAGTGCTCTCTACCTCCCATTCTTTATAGTTTGTAATTATTGTCTGCATAAACCACCAGTCAGGCCAATAAGGCCACTGATCCCTACCCATCTTCTCTTCCAAATGTGCTATTCTGATACATTTGGCAAATACATTCAGTGAGCACAGCTTCCTTAGGTGCTATATCCTCCCATTTGTCTGTTAAAGAATAAACACTTTTGGCATACATTTCTGGATCTACAAAAATAAATTGAAACACAAAAATAAATGCATTAATAAGAATTATTTGGTTTCCCTCCCCCGCCCCCCATTTAGGAAGCTATACACAAAACAAAAAAAATACCTTGAGTGGGAAGGAAATTTAGTCATGTGCAAATGGAGAAATTAGGGCTAACATTTCAGAAGTCTCAAACATTTTGCTTCATAAGTATTCAGGTCTGAAAGTGTAGTCTCTGAACAGAGTTCCCTCAGCCTTGATTCAGTCAAGGCCTTTTAATGATGTGTTTGATTTTAAAGGGGTAAATGGGACCTTCCATAGGAAACTTTCTTTGCAATCATTCTTCAGCAATCTAAGGAAACCATATTTCCTATCTAAACAGAACAGATTTTCATCAGGAAATCTGCAACAGAGATTGGCTATTTTACAGTATTCCCAAGTTTCCTCTGGGATACATTTCCCACAGGGGCTCCTGCCTTTAATTGACATCTTGGTGTCTGAGACCAAACATTCCTCTTCACTCCATTTCCTGCTCATTCTTCAGACAGACAGGAGTAGCTTCTGTCAAGATGCACACTTTTATCAGAAAAATGGGAATAATCACAGGAAATATACATGGTCATTAAATCGGTTTCCTATAATGAAACTTGAGGACACTGCTGGTTTTGATTCTCAGCTTCAGAACCAGAAATGGTAAAACGAACAAGGACACATTAAGTCACACACAAAGCGTTATAATGTCCTGCCAATGCAAAATGTTCTTTACTTGCCCTGTATTGCTTTTTCTATACCAATCCCAAAATAGAAAGAGATCTAAAAAACCTTTCTTTCTTCTTCAGCAACATGCATTGAGAGGAAAAATGAATCCTTTAATTTGACTCTGCCTCTATACAAGGGTTCTGCACACTGTCTGGTGTGTGGTGTAACCATCACCACCAACCGCGCCTCGCTCCCCTGCACCTGTACCGAAGGCAATGCTGAACTGGTGAGGAGGGAGGGAGCAGCAAAGGGATCCAAACCAGTATATACTCACAGCATTTGGGGCATCCTGCTATTTCAGCATCATAGTGAGCTCTGGAACAGAGGGAAGGCTACATGACCTTTCCTGTACCATAAGAGATGGCTCCTCATCTCCATGAAGCTCTTCTGTATACAAGCTAAGTTAATTCACCACGCACAGCCTCCAACAGTCTGAAACATGGCTAAAGCAGGATGGCACCCTCTGGTACAGAACGGCCCATTTTTGCTATTGTTTTTACAACTGTGAAGAGCCACTCACTGCCTCAAAATTAACTCCTAGCCCCAGTTACCAAACTATTGACACCTGCAGCCAGAAACACAAGAACTAGTTGCCATTCACAGTCTAGAGGAAGTCTCAAAGGATGAGTAATTGCTGTACTGTATTTGAAAATAACGACCTTAAATGACTACATTCTTCTTGAAGGGATGATGTCTGGGGCCAGGCCAAGCTGAGAGAACCACAAGGATTTTCAGACCAAGCACTAATTAACAGAAGTCCTGTACAATACTGTTTTCTTCAATATAAAACAGGTCTTGCTCAGCCTTCCAAAGCTCCGTCAGCAGAGCCCTGTATGTGGTACTGTTCTGTGAACAAGGAAGTGAACTAAGGTTTATAATTTCTTTACTAACTTCATTTAAAGAAAGAATGAGGTTGGTGCCTAAAAGCAATCAATGGATTCCCAGTCAAACAAAACACTTAAGATCTTGATTTGAATACAGTCACTCATGTATTTAAAGTTACAATTGTATTTAAGTGCCTTCCTGGATGAAGGCCCAATGCTCCCTTTTTTGGAGTATAGTCTAGCTAAATCTGACAAATAAATAGAGTTATACTTGAGAACAGAAAGTTTATTTAATAATAAACTCCAAAATCCTAATTTCATCTTTCGTTGCTGCCACATACATTGTCTTGGGAAGAGTCACTCCTCCATAATGGTATTTGGAATAACCTCTTCGAAGACAGACACCTGTCTAAAAAACATCCAAAATCATATGATACTGGGAGATATGTCATCAAGGGTTCTAACAATAAGTCACTATAAAATTGGGGCCTGAGTAAACTAATTAAATTTTATAAAACCTATAACAAAACAGAAGATCCACAGCTCAGGAACCTGGCCAAAGCACTTTCTTTCAAATCTTGCTAAGTAGATTAACAGATATTATCTGAAAGCTGTGATGATTTTTTTCTAATCTTTGTACAGCTTTGTAAGTATTTATCAACAGAATTCATTTAGCTATACTGACTGAACTTTTGTAGAACTTCCCTTAATATTTTTAGTTGTTTATTTTTTACTTTTAATAGTATTCTCCAATTAAAGTGTGTTAAGGTATATACTTGAAAATGGATTTACACTCATCCAAGTTTCAGTCCAGTGATCCTCACTGGCAATGTCCATTTGCCTTAAGTATTTTACAAATAATTTTTTCAAGTGTATGTGATTTTACTTTTTCTTCAAATAAGAAGAAACAAAGAACCAACTCTTCAACTACTTTTAAGGCAGCAGCCACACTAATTAACAGCCGAAGGACTTTTGCACCTAAAAATCTCCCATTAATTACCAAAGAAGTATAATCAAACATAGCCACTGCTGCATCCTGTGTGCTAAGAACAACTGACACACACATCCATAAGCATTTTGAAACTTAATTTCCGGATATTCGGGCACCTAGGTGCCCTGGCAGACTCAAGTCCTTTCCACTCCTGATGCCCATTTTTTCTGTGCTTGGGCTAATGTTTAACTGCTTGTCTTCACAAAGATCAGATTTTGGGGAGGAAGTAATCCCTTTAGGACAAGTGACTGGTGCCAGGGATCACTTTGGCATTTCTCTATAAGGAGAAATCATGAGTATCTGCCAAGACTACACAGAAACTGTGATACTTTTTAAATGGAAAACAGTAAGTCTCCTGTATGTATAAGTTAAAAAATCCTGGAATTCTGGAAAAAAGGAATCCATCTTGTGGTGAGAAATGTCATTACCAACTACAATAAAACTTGCTGCCAAGGCCTCAACGAAAAAGATCTTGTTTATAAATTTTAACAAATATTTCTAAGATCTCCAAAATCCCAGTTCCAGCAACAAAACACCATGGATTTATATTGTGAGGTTCAAAACTGGCAAATGACTTAATAGATATGGATCTTCAAGTCCCAGTAAACCAAGAAAATAGGCAGATTTTGAGTCATCATTTGCTGTCTTCCACAGGGTTGAAGTCCTACTCACATAACCAATTCTGCTATGTTGGCAGTAACATATGGAGAAATTACCGCTCCCCCCCACCCCCCTTACCTAACTGACTTAAAGCAGATTCAGTCCTTTTCATGGGCAGCACTAGCCCCTCACCATTACTGATGTCAGATTATCCTCATTCAGTTCCATAAAATGTAATATAATCTGAGTAATGTTCTAAGATATGAACCTCTGAACTTCTTTGGAGAGAAGAAAGCAATATAAGTTTTTCATTTTAACTGGTTTCATGCAGCAATTTTCAGCGTAAATAAGTTGCATTATCATTTTCTCTCTGGGTCTGTGCCCTCACTTTATATTTGGCTCCTCACAGATAGGATTTGCTGAGCAAATAGTTCCTGGGGCTTATTTCTGGATGCTGGTGAACAAAGTCATCTTGGAACCTGGAAATATGATACGTATGTTCTCTAAGCATAGCTAGATGCACAGAAAGGGAGAGAGAAACCTAATGAGGCAAACCCAGAGTACACAGCCTCAAAAGATGGGTGTATAGTAGAAGTAGGATATGATGTGAAATTTGGTTACTCAAAGAAAACTAATGGCTAATTATTGCCACAAGGTCATGGTACCAACACAGAAGAGTAACCCTTTGTGTGTTAAGGGCTTCCAAAACACTAAAGGACTGATAGGAAAGGAAGACGATGAAGTAAGGGAAGAAGTTAATGAACTTGCTACAAGCAGCAATGAATGACAACAAAGATGGAGGAGAAGGGATAACTGTCAGCTCTCACTCATATGCTGTCCTTTATTGGCACAGGCCAGCAATTATTCTGTAAAGATTAGGGGGCTAGAATATGACTTCAGTTTCTCATGCTTTCCTGTTGGCATCTGGATGTTGCAAATATTTCAATATATGACTAAGCTGACATACTATATTAGCAAAGAGGGCCAGACTGATAAACCTTGTGCCAAGACAGAACCCAAGAGCCGCATACATAGTCAAGTAAAAGGATTCAACCCAATACTCAAATTTCCCTGACATTACCACTTGTCACAAACAGTATTATTCTGGTTAAGAGTTACTGGTTTTATGCATTGTATTTATAAATACAGATGAAGGCGTTCTGCCAATTGCTTTAGGTTTTTTGTTTTCAGAATAATAGTACTTAGCAACAGTAATGGGGAACAAAAAGTCATCTCACTCAATTCCTAAGAAGGATCATATTTATCTTTTTTGAAGTGACACAAAAAAGTTAATTTCCTTTATAAATAGGACAGAACAACAGTAGTCAAAAGCTGAACAATTCATTTGCAATTCAACTGAGCCCTTCATTTAACACAAAAGACACTGTCAGATTCATTGAGTCCACAACAATGATATAATTCAAGATGCTTTTTTGTAAGGATGACCTAGGCAATTTTCCTACTGCCTCATCTTATTTAAGTTTTTAATTATCTCTTATTCTACGTAGTTACAGCCTGCATTGATAATACATATACTGCGAAGTAGGTTATAATACATAAACCTGTATTTAATTCATTCACATTCTGTCTAAAAATATCAATGACATCATAATCAACTACACGACTTCCAAATTTCTTAAAAACTCTAACCTAAATACAGGTTTTTGACAAACGCTTAGGCAGATTTACCCTGTTTTCCATCAGTCTGGCGAAAAGACTACTAAGACCAGTCAGTACCAGCTGTTACTCCTGTCCACGCACAATAGATATTTCCCATTACCATCTCAGTTCTGTAGGTATCAGAAGACACAGCAATAAACACTATCATAGGTCTTTCAAAGTATCACTCACTGCATTTTTAAAGCAAATTAGCACATAGAATCCTGGGAAACTAAAGCAACATAGCACATGCCCTGCTGGGAAGCTGCATTACCTCTTGGTATTTATATAAAGACAATTTGGCTAAACAAAAATTTCTTACAGTTGTAGGAGAGAAAAAAAATAACCAAAACAAAACACAAAGGGAGTTACAGGGAAATGGTAACGATTTAGTAGCACCCATAATAGTTCATGAAAAACTATCAGCCTTTATTAAAAAGTTTGAAACAAAAATCTAACTTTCCTATGTTCACAGGGTCCATAACTAAAATCCATCTCTTATGGAAGTGTATTTTAGTTTGCTTGGGTTTGTTTTTTGGGTTTTTTTTATGAGCCCCTTGTTAGTACAGACATCATATAGGAATTTTTATTACTACTACTAGATGAAAGCAGGTTCAAAGTGAGATTTGACTTTGCATCTATCTTTCAGGATCTACTGTGTATAATACACACTAAAAAGCTTCACCTAGTTTGGCCTCATTATATCTTCCTTAATTGAGTCTTAATAAAAAGACTGTGTTCTAGGGTGATATGTATTAATTGGTTTTCAAGAAGAGAGCCTTGAAGCAGTATAGACATCTCAATTAGGGATGCATTTCAACATAAATACAAAATTTAAGCCTCCTGTGATTGCCAAAAGACTGACTTAGAGCTAAACAGTGAACTGATGCACCAAGTCTCTAGATCTATTTTGTACCTAGCTAGCAAGGCAAAGTATTTCTATAGTAGATTGATTTAACGCCACTGAAGTCTAAAGTAGGACTACATCTTGAGTGTGTGAAAGGCTGTCACAGAGGGAAAGCTTAATTTATCAATTTGCCAGTTTCTCAGGGGAAGCCATTAATGACAACAGCATGAGACTGCCTTTTAGCAGGATTCAGTGGACTTATTTTCCTAACTTAAAAAAAAACACCTGTAACTTTTTCCCCTATAAAATACCAGATCTGTCAGAAACGCAAAAGGATGACAGGAAACGCAGCTCTGAGCACAGAGCACACCATCTAGTCATCTCACAGCTTCCTGCTTATATTCATAAAAACCAGCATATATAATAAACAACAAAACACCGAAAAACTAAAAAACCCACCCTACAAGATGTTATCCACTCATAATAACAGAAAGGGTCTTTTACATAGCATGGCTTTGCTTATACCTGTAGATGTCCAAGAAAAGGCACGCAGCAATAACATATCATGAACAAGTCAGTAACTCGTGATACTTCCTGTATCATGGAGCATTCTACTAAAAAACATCCCACTCAGTTCAAGCTTTTTAAAATAAAACAGGCTTCACTGACAACTCAGGATGTCTTTAACGCAATTACAAAAATTTGTGTAGCATGACCAGAACAAAAACGCCTGTTGTATATACAGCTCCAGCCCAAAAAAAAAGTAAAATCACACCTGAATCTGTCTCACTGACTCAGATTAAGTGTAGACCTATCTGCAGTTCTAAAAAATAGTTAAGATCTATGAAATATGCTAAACATATGCAGAGTATGTATGACCTCCAACACTAATCACCATTGGTTCTGTTCTACCACAAAAGTCTAGAAAACAGTTACTACCTCTTAATCAGAGTTTATAGCTTATTAAATTAGCAAAGTTTTGATTAAAGCATCTGGTTAGCTGCACTAGGTTCCACCAGAGCTACTGTTCCGAGTGAGAAGAGGTGTGAGTTAAACCTCCATTCGGGCACTCCAAAGCAAGCTCTCCCTTCCAGCTTTGTACGTCTACGGACGTGTCAAGATTCTTGATCTCCCTTCTGGCAGAGGGAAGCCATGCTGCTGTGCCTTTTCTCCACTGCTGAGCTGGCACTCGAGCAGCTCTCCCATCCCATGACCACTACCTTTGATCTCGCAACAGGCTCAGAGAAAGACAGGCTGACACTGGCTCACTGGAAGACGAGGTCTTCTTTGCCTGCAGAGATGACAAGGGAAGGAGACAATGGCATGTCACTCGCTGCTTGGGTGACAGGAGGAAATGAGGTAGCATACCCATATTTAAACTTCTTAACTTTTCAAAGGACTCACTGTGTTGTTCCAACTGTTGATAACTAAGAAAGGTGAAGAAAAAGGATACTGTCACCTACGAGATAATGAGCCTCTTTTACCAGGAAACTCTCCAGTGGTTTCAGTCACAATTTTTGCATTTAACCCATGGGCAGAGATGAACTAAGTATGTGTTTGCCCCTGGAATATTAATTTCCCCCTAGGAATTGAAGATAAATGAAAAAACACTGAGGGCAGAGGAAGGCCTTCAAACACCTTTTTCATCAATTAACAGCATAACGTCCTTCTTTGTCCTACTTAGGCGGACTGCAGCAATCACAGGGAGAACCCTGATGGGACTGAAGTGCCAAGCAAGCGCCAGCACACATACTGATTTGCAGAAGACAGGCACTTGTTACTAGAACACAGGTACCCCTAAAAAACAGTGTTCAAGACATACACCAGCTGTTCTCCGAGGCTCTGAACACCTCCATTGGTACATACAGAAAATTCAAACCTTCAAACTCAAGAGCATCTTACAAAACTTAGACTCAAAGCCACAGCAGCCTGTTAATCAGTGGCATTTCAATGTCATCCATATGAATACCAGAAAGCCATTAAAGCTAACTCTGCAGAGCAATCCTTGCATATCCCAGCACAGACACACAATTGGTTGCATGTTATTTACATGTAATTGGGACACACAGACACCTGAAGCAGTCAGGATAGCTGAATCTTTTGGGGGGTGTGGGTGTCACGGTTTTCCATCCTCCCTAATGGTCTCCGGGTAGCTCACTCACTGTGATCTTCAGACTGCGAACAAGATAATTCAGGAGCAATAAGCCCCTAGAAAAGTGCTCTTAGTGTTCTGAGTAAGAATTCCATTTATATTTATAACTCCTCAGTCTTTTCTCTGTTGTGGAGAGACTTGTTTCCTGAGAGATAATAAGATAATACACTCCCCTTGCCCTTGGAAGCTGGTATGTTTTCCTCACAGAAAGATAGGATCTATTATGATTTTATATTTACAGATCTGGAAACAGAGGGCAAAGGCAGCTAATTATTCTTTCAAATCCATCTATACAGGCATGTCCTGAGACACAGCTGTGCTGAGACCCTAGTCTATTTTAAATTCAGAAACTTTGCACTTCCCAAGCTGGAACCTGCATTGGAAAACTTAAAATTTTGTGTCGAAGACCACAGTGAGAATTAGAGTCATAGTAGTAGTTTGTGATTTCATTTCACTGCCCATTCTCCAGGTATTTCCAGGCTGCTAGATCTTAGACAGCTGTTCTGCATAGGAACTGGATCAACCTCAGTTGGTTTTTACATCTCCTCCACTGCCACTGGCAGTATCTTGTGCCAACCCTGTTTTTAACTGGACTGATCTTGGGTTTTCTCAGAGATAAAAGGATATGAGGAGACTCTCCAGACCCGGAAGTTCAGACTTAGGGAACTGTGATCTGTAGGGAAGCAGGGAGCAAGTACTGTGCCTTTGTGATCCATTTGATTTAGCACATGTTCCATTTTCTCTACCAGTGGAAGTTAAATTCTCTCTTGCATACCCATTATCCTCTATCAAGCTTTCACCTTTTAAACCTCAGAAGTGATGAGAATTCAGGGAGTAGAAAGAAGCAGAGTAAGAGGCCAGATTTTCATCCAGTGTCACTTCAGTTGCTTTAAAAGGATTTAGATTAGTCCTCATGGCTATAGATCCTGTCTCCTTCCAGCCTAGACAAAAGCTCCCACAAACAACTAAACAGTCCCTAAAATATTCTGAGGATTTATCATATGGACATCCCTGCAGGAGCTCAAAATCCATTTGAATGCAAGGTGAGCATAAGTGTTCAGGCAATTGAGCCTAAAAAGGAACACAGATATTTGCATTCACGTGCCTTCTCTTTCTTAACAGCCATGTAATCTCACTCTTCCTTTTGCACACAATAAGAGAGGGAAGAAAAAATAAAAGTTCTTTTGCAAGCTAGCTAGCAAATGCAAATTTAAACCCTCTTTGCCCAGAGAATGCGTCTGAATTCCATCTGTATCACACTGCTACATGCCAATTACTTTAATTAGGGTGAGATCCAAGACTTGCAAGAGAAAGTTCGTAGTGTAATTAAGAAATAGTTTTTCTCCTCAATGCTCTTCTTTCATGTTGTTCTTTGCTCATTTTCCTGCTTCCCTCCCACCTTTCTCCATTCAGGGAGTTTCTCATTCTGATTCTTTAGTCATCTTGACACCAGCACTGTTGTACTTACACCTTCAGGCAGGCATGAAAGCCAAAAAACTGGTTGCCTTTAATGCTTCCAAGACAAGGTAAAAAGAATGAAAAGGAAGAAATGAAAGGCTTGATAATGTTTTAGAGTAGTTTGGTGCAGTGTGGCACAATGCTTTGAAGTGTATCTTATTAAAAAGCAATGGCACATTCTGCCAAGAAATGTCACTGCTCAGCACTCATGGAGCTGGGTAATCTCACAGAATGGTCAGGGCTGAAAGGAACCTTTGGAGATCACCTAGTCCAACCTCCCTGCCACCAAGGCAGGTTGATCTAGAGCAGATCACACAGGTACATGTCCATGAGGGTTTTTAAAGTCTCCAGTGAAGGAGACTCCACCACCTCTCTGGGCAGCCTGTTCTAGTGCTCTGTCATTCTCAGAGTAAAGAAGTTTTTCCTCAAGTACAGGGGGAACTTCTTGTGCTCCAGCTGGTGCCTTGTTGACCCTTGTTCTGTCGTTGAGCACCACTGATACGAATCTGATCCCATCCTCTTGACACCCACCCTTTACATATTTATAATTGTTGATGAAATCCCCTCTCAGGCTTCTCTTCTCCAGGATAAACAGACCCAGGTCTCTCAACCTTTCCTCAGAAGGGAGATGTTCCAGGCTTCTAATCATCTTCGTAGCTCTCCTCTTGACTCTCTCCAGTAGTTCCCTGTCTTTCTGGAACAGGGGAGACCAGAAGCAGACACAGTACTCCAGTACCTATCTATCTTCGTCTCAGCTCCTCTAATACTGTGCAGCCTTTTAACTGTTTCCTACAATTCAGCTACCCGACCTCTGCACACTTGTGCAGGTACTGCACACCCACTGAATCCTACTGCCTGGGCTGAAGTCTCCTTCTTTTCCAGTTCTGCCTGGGTAGATGTGTCCGGTATCTCAGGGGCTTTCTGCATAAGGACGCTGGTGTTGGCTCTCAAACAGGCACTCACCGTTGTGTGGAGACCTAGAGCACTTCCCCGGGCTGCAGGCCTGCAAGCGGGTTGCCAGGCCGGGCCCGCACCCACTTCCACGCCACGGCCTGCTCACCAGCGCTCCCCGGGGATGTTGAAATCCCCCGCAGTTGCTACTGGCAATGCCCGGGCTCTGGGAACCTCCTTGTCCGCCCCAGTCTAATGCTCAGCCGTGGAATTTACCACTGCTGGACTTGTCGGTGACTGAGCTCACGCAAATGTAAGAAATGTACTCGGAGAAGGGGGACAGACGGATCAGGGTGCATAGATGTTCTGCAGGACCTGGAATCAGCATGATAATGTTGAACGAATCAACACAGTGGGTGTTGTCTTCATGGTACCAGCAGAAGTCATACCGCTGGCAAGGTTTGTTCCAACATCAGTCCCCGTTAGAAGAGCTACCCCGTCTCCATCTGCTTTGTAATTGGGAGGAATTAACACCAACGGTGGGCAACTTTAATTCCCATGTCACGCGGCAGCCAAAGCCACTTATTCCCCACTCTTGACGCTTCAAAGCAGAACGCATCAAAATTTGTCTGAACAAATTCCCACGTAAAATTCTTTGTCTGCAACAAAATCCCTCCTGGGAGTTTCTCTGGGTTGCCAGTAGCACACAGATTCATCACACAGCTGATTCTGAAGTGGCAGGATTTGTCTGTCTTTCTTTTTAAGGGTTTGTAAAGTATTCGCTGGGCTCATTCATCACATCTTACTTCGGCTGAAAGCCTTTAATTGTTTGGCAACAGAGAAAAGCCAAGCTAAGTGTGATTTCTAAAATGTAGCATATTCTGGGAGTGGTTTAAATCACCACGATATATGTTGATGATTAGGAAGTCTCTTTTGTGGACAGATGTATACGCCTGTCTTTGGTTTGGTTCAGGTTTAAAAGCGGGGTGTATCCCACCAGCCAAGCAACAGCCCCCATGTAGAATATGTTACCACAGGCTGATTTAGAAGCGGGTGCTAATCATAAATGAACACACCATAAAGCTTGGCAGTTAAACTATGTTCTAGAAGTACGGTCCAGAATTTAAACCATCTATTTCTTAATCTCATACACATGCAGGTTGTCCATCATACGTTAATGCTGGCAGTTAGACCGATGGTCAAAGCGAAGTGACATTCAATGCACAATTTTGTCCACCATTACAGCTATAATGAGATATGTACTTCACTCAATCATGAAACCTTCATAATTTTCCTGTACCACTGCATCTGAAACTGAGCTGAAATGGAGCCTCGTTGAAAATTCAATCATTAAGAGCTTGACATTCAGCTGTCTGCTGGCAATAGGAATACCATCATTGATTATAGAGATCAGTGTGGAAACAACATCTGGTTTTAGAATTATACCAAATAATTTGCAAATAAACACTTCTTTGCTTCAGCGCTAATCCTGAATACAAATTTATCTTTTTTTTTTTTTTTAGTGGAGAAAGTAGGTTAATGGAATTTTACAGAACCAGGCCTAACTAGGAAATAAGTTTATTCTTTAAACAGAAGGGGATGGATTCTTAGCCAGGATAAATTATTTAAACACTGGTTTATGCCAAATGAGAAATGGCCCCTGCCTCATTAAAAGAGTGATTCAACCCTCTTGCTTGTAGTAAGTGGCAGTATCTCACTGACTTCATCTAGAGCCAGATCATATTACAGATGCTTTAAAATGGAATATATCAACGTGACCTAAACACATTCAAAGCCATTGTAGTTATCACATGCAAATCCCTCACGGCACACTCATCAGTCACTTCTGAAGGGCTCTTGGATTTACATCAACTCACTTTCAGAAGTTCACAGTCATACCTTGGTTTGCTGGAACATCTTTCCCACACAGGCAAAGCCCTGACACTGCAGACAATGCAAAATTGTAAAAGCTGCCTTATAACCCTTAGACATTTACTCTAGTGAACATCTGCCATAATGAATGTATTGTACAAGCGTGAAACTAATTTGCAGTTCTTCAACTCCTTTTGCACTGATACAGAAAAATGTGATATGGTGCTATTTTTGTTGGGATTTTTTCTTTTTTTTTTAACTGGCATCATTCATCCTTCATCTGAGGTAAAAGGCTGAAAAAGGAACAAAAATTATTTTTAAAGTGAGCTTGGTCCAAGTGCAGAGCTAGGTTTGGATCTACAACATAAGCAACCCTCAAACACACAGACAGTTTTTAAATTTCATGAATGCACATGTGCACACACATTATCATATGAGTATCGATTTAGGGTGAAACTGATCTTTGCCTGAAGAAAAAAAGTAACACAATAAATGGAGCATGCCTACTTCAAACTGTCTGGGCAGACATTTGTACAAGAGAGTGAAGGCCACAGGATCAACTATAATGACATTATTTACATCTTCAGAAATGTGCATGTCCAAAGTTTTCCTCCACTGTACATTGATGCAGTAGTTACATCATTATGAAAATAGCATTTAAATGGAAATAAAACATGCAAAGTTTTCCTTTAATTTTTTTTCAAGTTCCGTAAATTGTCTTTAGTTTAAGTTATTGTCCCAACAAGTACGATTTTCTCCACAAATACCAATATAAAAAAAAAAAAAAGGCCATGTGGAACAGAAGTACTGACTTGATACTCAGTTTTGGAGTCCCACATGCCCCATCATTAGTGGCAGACTGATTGTTTTCTACATTTCAGCAAAACACACTGGACTAATTATAATTCCACCAACACTGGAGCTGAAGAACACGGATTAATGATCAGCAATTAAAACATCAACAACATCACAAACAATAATGTTTCATACTGTTAATTTCTGTTGCCTGAAGTCATGCTATTCCTCTTTGGGCATGAAATACATAATACAATCATTACTTCCAACATGAATAAAATGCTATCATATTACACGCTGAGATTCATATACTGTAGGTAATTTACAGTACCTAGAAAGGAACATGCACTTCTATTGTGCATATGGAATATGAAGCTAAATCAGTGTAAGATCTGAAATATTAGAAGTCAGTCATGTTGCTCTTTCCAAACATATACAGCACCAAATGTAGATTTTAAAGGCTGTAAGCTTGATGTAACAAAGTACATCAGTCTAGAGCCTTTCCCTTCAAAGGTTTTGCTCGCAGAGCAAATGCTGTCAGGTTCAGCTGACAGAGGTACAGCCTAGTCTTTTGTGCTACACAGTTTCTTGGAACCTTTAACATCACTGTAATCCTTTCTGTCTGGTGCAGCATCCAATTTAATCAAGTCTCTAGCACAAAGCTCATCTGATGTCATCTCTCATTTGTGCACTAGGAAATCAATGGATGCAGCTGAAAATCCCCACAGTAGGTAACTACAGCTTGCCCTTGCACTTTGAGTGTTTGCCTGTAGAGTTTCCAGGGGCCGTCACCCTGCAGTCAGCATGACTTGTGGGAGCACAACTAGTGCAGACTTTAAACTTCCCTTTTGTCACCACATTTGTGAGGGAATCCCATTAGCTACTGTACAAGTGATTTGGTGATCTCTGTTACTGTAACACTACTCCTGGTATGCTCAATATTCTCTGTTATATTTTTCACTTAATGAAATCTCTGCACCTTGAGATGTTGGTAGATGCATTCAGTAAACTGAAAAACAAACAAATGTTTGTTTCAAATCAAATCAAATCAAATCCCTCTGTTGAATGTCACCGCCTTCATGTGATCTGGAACATGAAAATGCAAGCTGGGGGACAGCTTTGTTGTGAAAGAACAGTGAGGAGTAACAGAAACACAGAGGAAACGAAAACAAACACATGAATGTCACAAGTCATTTTCAGAATGGAAATATTCCATTCACTCATATGCAGGACAATAGTGGAAATTGAAACAGATAATGAACTTAAGAGTCATACGCGAATCAATGTTTGCTACATTTAAAATTTTCTCTACATAATTCAACAGGGCAAAGCAAGATGCCAGCACTTGATGGTTTTTGTTGGTTTGTTTTTTAAATCAAGAAACACCTAAGTGGCCTCTCACCAAGGTTTCAGATACTCCTGATGACTACAGAAGTACTAGACTGATACAGAATAAAACATCCCATGGAGGGGTATGATATAACCTGACACAGTCTCAACTAGGTATGTACCAAAGGTGACAGAGATGCAGAACTGTGAATGGACATGCGGATAAAGAATGCGCCCATCAGCTCGCAGGGGTGATCTGCCTGGTGTAGCGAATATCGGATCATTAAGGATGTCATGGAAGAAAGTGGAAGGGAAGGTCAGGCGCTTTATTTATCTGCAAAAACTTACAGATTATTTCTAGCTTTAGACATTTCTAGCTCCTTTCTAAGCAGCTGGAATTAAAGCTATACAGGTGTCATGAAAAAAGTAAGATTCTGCCACCCTGACTGTCTGCAACAGTATCTCACAACTGTCATTAAAACCAGCTGGTACATTTATGACAGAAACTGCTACTTTGTGAAAAGCTTGGCAGAATTCATCCCTAATATATTAGCAGCCCTGGAGACATCGTCACAGGATTGCACAAAACCAGCAAAAGATCTGGTTTCAATTCCTGCCTCAGATTCCCAGGATCAGCAGGGATTATAGCAAGAAAAGTATTTAGTGACTGCAAGAGGCTTTCCTTATGCCACTTAGTGGGATGCCCTCTGGCCAAATGACCATACTCAGCGGGTTCTGAATACAGGCAGGCTCAAAGTTACAGTGTCCTTCCCATGACAGAGAAGTAAGGCTGCTTCCACCTGACGCCTAACCCGCGGCATATGGGCAAGTATTACAAGTGATAAACAGAATGTCTGTTACCATTTTTCAGATATGAGCACTGATGGCTGAAGGCCCAATTCAAGAAAATTCCCACTCAGTTCCAAACAAGAGGAGGAGGAGAATTAGCATCATGTTCACAAGATACTTTATGGGCAGTGTTCAGCTGCTCTGTTTGCATATACGGATTTGGGTATGGACTTCATATGCATTTCAAAACCGAAGAACTAGGATTCACAAGTAGCTTTGCCATTTGGAGGATAGCTGAAGATACAGCCAAAGAATGGAATCCAGATACCAACTCAGAGAATCCGTTTCCCCTCTGTTGTAGAATTTTTCCATTACCTTATTCATTAACCTTTCCTTGAGTATTAGAACATTCATTACCTTCTCATCTGCAGTACGTTCATGCTGCATTATTTTTGATCATACACATTCGCAGTATGGTGACATCCAGTTAAGATAATCCTCAAAATGGCAAACAGAAAGTGAACCACTCTGGACCTTAGTGTTGTCATGACAGCTTCAGACAACTTTGCTGCAGCTCCAGGGGAGGTTTCAAACATTTCTGTGCGCAAAGAGCCAGCCTCATATTAACCTTATATCCAGCCATTAGAACAACTACTGTCAAGTAAGATTTGTCTATTTTCTTCATTTTGCTTTTTGTCCTCTTTGCATAAAATTGTATAGACCTTGAACTCCATATAGGGATCCTAGTAAGGGTGCAGAGGTGTTAAATAACAGACATTATGATGCTGATGATCCATCACCAAATTGTGCTGGCCTGCACTGTCATAACCAACACATAATATCTGAATAGAGCTGTAAGAGACATCCAAATCCTGCAGAAAACTCCAGGTCATTCTGCAGTGCAAGACCTAATAAGAACATTTTCTTCCTTGCATCCCTACTGATATTATCAATATGACACAAGTCAGCAGAGCATAAGCGAGCTCAATCCATCACAAAAGTAGTGTTTTTTCTTCTAAATACTATTTCTTCCAATATGTAATTAGAAGACATAACGTCATATGAAGAATCAGTTTTGGAGACAATCTCTCTGAAGGTCTGTGTTTGAGAGGTGTAGAAGTACCTGTACAGCTTGACCTGGTATCCATGACATCAACAAGTGCCCAGTTCCAGACCTCGCTATAACGCAGTCAAACAAGCTGTGGTGGGTTGACCCTGGCTGGAGGACAGGTGCCCACCAAATACACTTTATCACTTTCCTCCCGCAGCTGGACAGGGGAGAGAAAAATACAACGAAAGGCTCGTGGATCAAGATGAGGAAGGGAGATCACTCAGCAATTCCTGTTACGGGCAAAACAGACTCAACTTGCATAAATAAATTTAATTTATCACCAATCAAATCCGAGTAGGGTGACAAGAAATAAACCCAAATCTTAAAACATCTTCCCCCTACACCTCTCTTCTTCCCAGGCTCAGCTTTGCTCCCCATTTCTCTCCCTCCGCTCCCACAGCAGCATAAGGGGACTGGGAATGGGGGTTGTGGTCAGTCCATCACACAGTGTCTCTGCCGCTCCTTCCTCCTCAGGGAGAGAGATCCTCACACACTGCTCCTGCTCCAGCGTGGGGTCCCTCCCACGGGAGACAGTCCTCCATGAGCTGCTCCAACACGAGTCCTTTCCACAGGCTGCAGCTCTTCACAAACTGCTCTGGTGTTGGTCCCACCTGCAGGGGGCAGCCTTTCAGGAGCAGCCTGCCCCAGCCTGGGCTCCCCTGTGGGGTCACAAGTCCTGTCAGCAAACCTGCTCCAGCCTGGGCTCTTTTCTCCATGGGGCCACAGCTCCTGCCAGGAGCCTGCTCCAGCATGGGCTGCCCACAGGGTCACAGCCTCCCTCAGGCATCCCCCTGCTCTGGTGTGGGGTCCACCCCAGGCTGCAGGTGGATCTCTGCTCCCCTGTGACCCTCCATGGCTGCAGGGCACAGCCAGTCTCACTGTGGGCTTCACCATGGGCTGTGGGTGCCTGGAGCATCTCCTCCTCCTTCTTCTCCGCTGAGCTTGTTGTCTCTCACATCACTGCAAATTTTTCCCCCTTCTTAAATATGTTATCCTGTCGCTCATGGGCTCAGCCTTGGCCAATGGCAGGTCTGTCTTGGAGCCAGCTGGCATTGGCTGTGTTGGGCACAGGAGCTTTCATCAGTTTCTCACACAAGCCACCCCTATCTGGTAACAAAACCTTGCCACACAAACCCAATACACAAGCTAATGCATTGACTAAATCTTCACTTACTTAGCCATGATGCCATGACATTAAAAACAGCCACTGAATACCTCCCCCAGGCACTCTGACTTCACTTTTTTGTCTTAGCACAAAGACAGACTCCTGTTCAATAAGACCATGGAAGGAAATCACTTCTCATTGCATTATTCATTTTGGATGTAAACTTACTGTGGCAGATGTCACTAAAGGATTTCAGAAATGCAGAGGTGTTCTTACATGGCTTTCAGCAGCAAATAATTAGGTATTTGCTCTCAGAATAATACAGTGGATCTTTTGAGAAATATGTAAGCATAAGAGAAGATTTATACAGCAGTTTCACACTCAGCAAATCAAACACATCTCTTCAAAATGTGACCTATTCAAATGGCAAGTGATGTAGTGAAGAGAGATCATCTCTTAGCTGAGTACATGTTAAGTTCAGCAAAACTGTCAAAGCCCTTTAAGGCAAACAGCCCATTACAGACCATGAATGTTGTAAACTATTAGCACTGCCAAAGCAATGTGGGATAATTTCTCCAGACCTGGGAAGCTGACATGTTGTCATTTGATTTTTCCTCAGAAATCTACAGATAGATCATCTGTGCAGATAACATGCTTAGCAGTAGGAAGGTTCTCCCCCTTCTCAGAAGAGCTAACATAAAATAGGTGAAGGGCAGGCCTGTGTAGGCTACAGAAGTTACAGAAACAAGAAAAAATTATGCAGCAACAAAATCTCTGAAGAATTCCATCATTGCATACTTCTCTATAGTACAGAGCTTAGGATATCAACCGTAAGACTCGCAGAAATCTGGATGCTGATTTCTCTGTCAAGAGTAAAGAAATATTACAGCACTGACTCCCAGACGCAGAATGCACAATCCCCAGGGAAAGCATAAATTCACATGATGAAGCTGTGACCATTTGACTTTTTAGGCAGTTGGTCGATCTCTCTCCTATCACACAAGAAGGGACACACACTGCTTTGGGAAATGCTAATGGACACCCTAAGGTAGATTTACCTTGTGTTTGTACACTAGAGGGTTCTAAACTGGTAAAAGTCCTACCATTGCACAGGAGAGCATGTGCAGGAGATTTATTCTGCATAGTTATGCCTATCTTTTAAGTCTAATAGATAAACATAAGGCAAAACAAAAAAGGTTTTCCAAACATACATGACTCTTACAAAGCCAACAAAAAAGCCTGAGGTTCTTCTGTAACACAAAGCAGCAGATGTATGCACATACACTGTATGTATCAAAAATACCCCCAGGGTTTTTGGTACTCTTCCCACATGACAGCTCAACACTGGCAGAGTGTCAATGACACCTTTAGAATAATTACTGATTTACTCTGGCATGAATCAGGCCCTAAATACATAATCGCTTTATAACAGATGCAAATAGATTATAAAAAACAAATAGGTATCCCATAGGAAACAAATAGAACACAAGCATCTAATGGAAAACACATTCACTTAGACCTTCAAATGACAGCTCTGATCTAAAATACTGCAAGAAATCAAATAATCTGGCACTTTCTACTCTCAGAGACTTTATCATCACTATATTATCATATCTTACTGAATTCTCACTGGTTTGATATCACAACAGATCTGATGAAAAACAGTTAGAGAAAAGAGACTGAGTTCACTGTGTTCTAGAGGTTGAAACAGATGTTTTGGCCCACTGGAGTTTTAAAATAAATAAAAGCTTTAAAGACCAGAGAATACAAAGTTCTTTAAGATCACTGAGTAAGTAAAGATTACAGTCTACTGCTTTTCTACTATAGTATTCCAAGATTTTCTGCCCAAAGGAGCCCCTTTAACTTTCAGACCGTACTTACTGTATGTACTGATGCGACCCCTGAGTCATGGCAGCTCTCTTCTCCGCACAGCAGTATTGTTTATGTTCGCGAATACGTGTTCTCCATATCGTGGAACTTTCCCCAACTGACCTCTGCCTCTAGAGGCTACTCATTCATCCCTTTTCTGATAGCTCACATGTTCTGCTGGGATTTCAAAAAGATGCAACAAATCCTGCAGATGGAAAAAAAAAAAAAAGAAATTGAAATTTTAGATAGATTTGTCTTTGCTAAAATTTACTTCTTTCTTGTATTCACTTTACATGAATATTCATTGAATTGAGTTTCATCAGCATGAATGAACACAGGAAGTGAATTTTTAATTTGCTTCTTCCAAGCATTCATAGCAGAAACTAGACAGGTTAGACATCTAGGGATAATAAAGAGAAATAGAAGTTTATTAGCAAGAAGGGAAGAAAAAGCATGTCTCCTCATGTCCCAAGGCATTACAAAAATAAATCCAGAACTGATACCCCTTAGCTTTATAAATAATGTCTGATAGAGATTAAGGAGAAACTTTTCCTTCCCATATTTATTTGGTATTTGTTTAATGGTATTATGTTCTGAAGCAAGTTTATGAGAGACGACAGATACATGCACGCCTCCTGCAGAGAAAGCTAAGTTTCATCAAGTACTCCATCGTTACTGAATGTTTTTAGTTCATAAAAGGGTGAGGTTGCTAATCCCTCAGTGAAGAAAAAAATAAAAAAGCAATCTATCTTGTATTTTCAGTTGGGTATCTCAGGGTATGAAGATGCACAAGGGTGTTTCCCATACAGCAAACAAATGGAAAATTATCTCAGGGTGACGTGCCTGTGTGCTCATACGCTGTGAGAAAAGCAGGGTGGGCCCCCCTGGCCTGCCCAATACAGCGGGTCGAACTTATAGGGCAATATGTACACTTCTCTTATAAACAGTCAATCCCAGAACAGAAACTGCAGTAAGGAACTACCCATACTCGGCTCAAATCACACAAACAACTCTTAAAATTTAAAAAAAAAGTCTTGATCTGAGAAAGCTATAGTCTTAGAAGATATTTCACTAAGAAAAAGGTGCAATTTATAAAGTAAATAATTCATTGCAATTTATCATCATCAATAACCATTATTAGATGTCTACAAATTTGCAAATGGATCCATTTTCACCATGCTTTTCAGACAACTGTTTAGAATATCATGGCATTTTAACAAAATGTTATGAGGTGACATCTTGGTATGCTATTTAATAATTCATATGGACACAAACTTCCTTCCTTCTGCCCGTCAACTGGCAGTTACAATTTAAATAACCAGTCTGGCAGCTCAGAGTTATGAGTCAAGAATGAAAAACCAAGTAGGCAGCAGCAGTTCCCTACAGAGGCTGCGGGGAGGTGGTGGTGCTGCAAACTTTACATGCCCATTTTCACACGGCCAGCTATGGGAAGTCATCAATTTACACAACATTGTAGCTTTCAGGCATGCACCAGGAGCAGAAATGAATATACCATTATAGGATTAAACAGACATCAAAGGCCACAGACAGAAAAAAAACCCAGACAGCCCTAAGATTTTTTACAGCCAAACAATTTCTAATGTAGATTATACAGGAAAAAAGTGTGGGTGACCATAAACTTTTCCAAAAATAGAACTTCTTCCCAGATAATTCTATTTAGTACCTTTGATATAGTAAATGCTGCAATAAATGTTTTTATTACAATTAATTGCAAATAAGTTATCAAATACATTCTATGTCCTTATTTAAGGGGTTTATCCACGTAGCCAACCCAGACAAGTGTTATTCCTACAGAAAAAACAGACCATAAACAAGAGTGAGCTGAGTGACAGACTTGACTGAATCATAGCATAGTTTCCTAGGAGATCTAGAACTTGTCAACACAGCCACTTGCTGGTAGAGCTCAAACACTCTAATGAAGAAAACTGCAGCATTTTCACTGTTGAATTCTCCAAGACATTAAGTTATATGATGGACTGCCCTAAACGACAAACATTCAATTATGAAACAGCTTGTGATGCATATGTGCTGTCCATTCTCTGTCAACATCCCTCCCTAGTTCCAACAACTTCTTCCACACATAGTAAATATCACCAAATGTCTTCAGCCATTTACAAAACTACACTGTAACATTGGAAAAATTTACAATAGACAATGATTCCTTTTCAGTTTTTATCTTCCCTTTTAGATAGCGTTAGGGTACATTTTGATAACAGGAAAAGCCAGCGTGCAGACAGGATAAACAGATCCCCTTTTCTGGAATGTTCATCCTAATGTTAACAGCTAATAAAGCAGAGGAGCAAGCTTTTACTAATAACTGCACAAACAGCGAAAATTCCCTTATTTTAATTCAAGCCATCATGTGGTCTGGAGAACAAGGTATTTCATTTATCTCCTTAGGAAGCATAGACTTGACGGGGTTTGCACAATCTTCAATATATAACCCAATCAAAACACTCAACTCTATGGGCCCTATGGGGAGGGAGGTCAGACTCCACAATCCAT
The DNA here is from genome assembly GCF_000690775.1 of Eurypyga helias. Classification (NCBI taxonomy): domain Eukaryota; kingdom Metazoa; phylum Chordata; class Aves; order Eurypygiformes; family Eurypygidae; genus Eurypyga; species Eurypyga helias. The sequence continues at coordinate 16,791 of NW_010249261.1, read as the reverse complement.
TCACTCCTACACACCTCAGCTAAACTGTGTCAGTGAATGCCAGGTGATCTGGTCTTCATTAGGTGGCTCTACAGATAATGAGCACAAGTATTAACAATCTTAATCCCTATCAGCCCTGCCTAAACTCAAGGCTGTGTCTAGGAACAGAGACACACACCCCACTGCCAGATATTCAGTTTGTACTTTTAAAAGGAAAGATTTTAGAGTCCTTCTTGTGCCTCCAAATTCTCAGTCCCTTTTGTTATTCCAAGGCCAGGGAAAGACAAATAAGGTTATATAGAAAAAACATCAAAGCTTTATAAATGGCGACTAGAAACTTGTTGCATTTAATGTCTGTCCCTAAAAGCATTCCACATATTTCACATTGGTAGAAGAGCACAGTTTTGCACAGCCACACATGGAACAACATGTGCCACACCAGCTTGCTATGCTCTCTTGTGTTTATCACAGTAGAAACAAACGTGCTAGCTTTCTACAGACTCAGAGAACACTTGGAAAAGTTAGAGAACAAAGCCATTTCCATGGGTTTAGAATTATTTTTGTCTTTTCACCAAAAAAAAGGGAGGGGGAGAGGAAGGAAAGAAGTATAAGCTATACGTATACATTTTTTTCCCAAAGATGGTTCACTTGAAAAGATTTGAATTGCTGTACAGATTAAAAATAGCAGTTATAGACTAAACACATAACGGCTTATAATAGTCATGCCCATGTTCTTAGACGGGAATGAAGTTAGGGAAACAATTTCTTTATTGCTAGGAGAACAGTGAACTACTACAGAATCCACACATTCCCTCCCACGGTTCAACAATTTGCCAGAGAAGAGGTTGACAAAATGGTCAGTCACTTGCACTAAACTTTATTGCCCATATTAAGGTGATTTCAGCAGAGTGCAGGTCAGCCTACAGAGTCCCTAAGGTAAAGATATCATTGGGTACAACTGGGCTTAAAACACATCACTCCATTCATAAAGGCAAGGCCTATTCATGTATACAGCTATATTTTCATTGCAATAGTATCTAGGAGCGGTTTCATGTGTTCACAATGTTTCAGATACCATGGACAGTATTGCAGTGTGTTCTAGATGCCCTAGCACATATCCAGGACGTCTCTCAAAAAAAATTCCATGCATAATAAGGATTCCATTGCTCCCTGCATATTTAGCAGATTAAAATTAAATTAGAAATATTTCTAGTGTAGTTTTAGACAAAGTAGCTTGGTAAGGTGAAAATGGCAATTCTGAAACAAGGTGCTAGAAACAAACCTAAAATCCAGATCAAAACCAGCACACCAGTATAAGCTTTAATGTTGTCTGAAATAACTGAAAAATATTGGCAGTCATTCAGCTTTTAATGAAAAACAGACGACAGGAAAATTCTGTGTTGAAAGAGACTGCAAAAAAGACTGTCCTCTGTCAAATCTCAAAATTCCACACCAATTTTGCTGTTTTGCGAACAAGAACAATTTTTCCACAAACCTTGGTATTCTAAGAATCAAGTTCAGTTGTTTCCACACAATAATAATTTTTACTCCGAAGGACTCCGATAACTAAGCCTCCTCTTCTGGGTTTCAAATGAAACTGTTATTGTGACACAATGAGGAGCACGAATCAGATCAGCATAACTTCAGTAACACCTTTGAATGTAAATTCTTAGGCCAACACGCTTGGTTAGGAGACTGTGATCCAGTGTCTACGCTTATGGACTTCTTACAAACATTCTGAGGTTGATTTAGTGCCTTTGGAGGACATGCAAGGTGTCCCTGCCCATGGCAGTGGGGTTGGAACTAGATGATCTTTAAGGTCCCTTCCAATCCAAACCATTCTATGATTCTATGATTCTATGAACTTGACAACTACAGCTTAGAGCTAAAACACCTGTGAAAAATCAAGAGGGAAAAGGCCAGGTTCAGTATACTATTTCTCACTTCCTTTATCTGATGTGAGGAAAGGTGAAGTTGTTTACATTTTTGTGCAGTCCACTTTCAGTACAAAGAAATGAAGTTATTACTCTTCTCATTTATTAAACTGAATCAAAAGACATGTTCCCTTATACTTGGATTTTTAGTTCATTTACATAAGAATAGTATGAAAAATTAGCAAGAACACGAGTTATACACTTACAGGGGAGTAATGTATCTATGGTCAGACCCACTGCAAACGTCAAGCGTTCGCAAGCCACTGCTTCTTTACCGAATTACTAGAACGATAATGTCACAGACAAATAGAGTAGCAAGCTTTAAGGAACAGGTTTTAAAACTACTAGAATTAAGACACATACACCTGCAGGGAAAGACAGAAAAAAACTTCCCCGACGGAGTATTATTCAATTAAGGCAGAAGTGGTGCCCCAACTAAGGTTCCTGTTTTCAATCACTTTTAGCAGTGAAAAAGCTCTGATCATCTGCGTCATATGCCTGCCTTGGCCTGAAGTGTCCTGGAAAATATCTGTCAAAATACTGCAGCTGCTCCCGAGAAAAAGGCCAGTGGAAATAGCATTATTTCAGAATGTTGAAAGATTCCGAAGACTTTTCCTTAAGAAATCCCATGCTTTAGAAGAAGGACTTGCAAGTTGGAAGAGATTCTGTCCCTTTTGTGTTCTCAACGAAAAGCCACTCAAAAATGTCCAAGATGCAAGCCTTGAGGTTTGTGCACAGCCAGTACTTCCTGGGTTTCAGCTGCTTTACTTCCCAAGCTTTCTGTTCCATCAGCCTGACATGTTCCAGCAGCCTGAGAAGGTCTTTCTCTGCAACTGCAGCTGAGTGCCAAATCTGAGCTACTCTCAGTTTCCAATACTCTCTCTCGAAAGTCCAAGCAATGTAGAAGAGCCAGCTCTCAAACTCAAAGGGAGACAAGCAGTCCTTCAGGGGAATAGGCTGGGAAGAGGAGTCTGAGGAATGAAAAAGAGCCTGGAGAAGGGTGCAGGAAAGACACACTGAGGCCCAGAACATTTGAGCTGGAAGAGCCAATAGAAGGTCTACACAGAAGCAAGTAGACTGCTGAGCAGAAAGGCTAGAGTAGAACCCAGAACAGGCAAAGGAGAGACAAAGAGCTGTTGAAGAACAACCCCTGATCAGGAGGTATCTGGGAATGAGTGAAAGAAACACAAAAGTAAAAGATAAGGAAGTCAGACACAGTAGCCAGGCAAATAAACTAGGGCCTATGAAACACAGTCAAGGCAATGTGTGTGAAAAACCTGCTTTATGAAGACTAAGACTTTTTTATCAGCAAAAATCATAAGCAAGTGGATGGAAAGCCAAGGGCAGGCAGATTGGAAGGGACAGAGTTTCTCTAAGAGGCTAGAATGGAACCAAAGATTTTCAGGTCTCATCTCTCCTTGCTGATGGCAAATGCCTATGAAACCCAATGGAAAATAGTCTGAGTCTTTGAAAACAAATGAAAATCATGAAGTGGCTTTGCTACTCCTGCAATGTAACATTGTATAGCGCTAAAGATCCTGTGCACATTAAGCCAAATTAGGGGCAATTTCCACTCCCAAATATACTACACAAGGTGTCAGTGTTACCAGGGATTTTCATCAACACAGCAGAAGTTACTGCAGGGACTCCTCCAGCCTGTTGCTGGACAATAACAAATCCAAAGCGATCCACCACACCATTTATGCTGAGATGTTTTAGAGGACTTGTCCTAAGCACTCAATGAGAGTTTTGGTCATTCAGGACAATTTTTTTTTTTTTTTTTTTTTTTTTTTTAAGGATAATGGTTCGTATTCTTGTTCTAGAGAAAAAGATCAAGTCTCATGCATATACCCATAAGGGTATAATTGTTTGTGATAACTAGTTAACCACCTTTTAAAATTTGTATTCCTTCTATAGACTAGTTACAACTGAAACAACTCCCAGACCAATATTATCTGACCCATTTAAGCCAAACCCCACCAACTTGGCCATGTAATATCAAAGCACTCTGATAAAAAATAGACATTAGGAGTAACAAGGAGTGTAGCATGTACCCTGAATATCTATATAAATCCACAGAGATTTTGTTCAACATTGAACAAAAACTCCAGTACAAAATTAGCCACAGAGCCCTCATTTCCTGATCGCTGGCCTTGATAATCACAACTCAGCATCTGTCTAAGTCCAAAGATGTCTCACATGTCAAATGTTCACAAGTTCATCAGTGGAATTTCCCTAAGGATCTTTAGAAAAAAAAAAAGACAATATTGTTTGAGCTATAAAAAAAAAAGGCACAAAGCTTTCTTTAATATTTGTCATCCCACCCATTGCTTCTGGTACCCATCAGAAGGGCTCTGACAGCTGCATTTCAATTTTCAGATTTCAATATTGCCTTTCATAGGTGTTTTCTCTGTATACATCCGGCTTATTTCTGAGCCTTATTCTTCTAAAATTCATTGCTCAGCTGGATCTAGTTTTCACTGTCAGTGGCCTGAACAAGATGAACGCTTAATGTGAAAGGACTCATGAAGCAGTAGGAGAGAATGACATGTCACAGTGTCAAATTTTGCAAGATTGTTCTGTATTACTTGAGTTGATGTGACTGAATCACAGTCTGGAAAACTTAATTTTGGAACTCAGTGCTAAGTTTTGGAAGACGGTTCTTAATTGAAAAGTTCATTTCTAATGAAAGTGTGAGGTGGTGAAAGGTTGGACTAGCAGACTAGATCATTTGAGTCTTTATTAATAACATGAGTTCATTTTAATTCAGTGAAGCACATAATTGGCATCAAGCTTTTCAAGATCAGCACTCTCTTCTGTGACTTGAATCTGTAATATTTTAAGACTTTTTAATGTTATTGTAGGTGTTTTTATTATTTGCATTTTTAAATTAGGTTACTGTTAAATAGTTCAGACTGATTATAAGATTGTTAATTTTATTGAGCCCAGTGATATCCACTGGCTAGTGACAAATCTTTATAGTCTAAACCTGAACACCTTGTAATTACTCTGCAGTCATCTAGCACTGTGGTACAGAGATGAACAGGTCCCCCTGAGATTACTCCACCTTGAATAACCAGAAGAGGGCAATGGGGTCAATTACTGTTTCGGTTTACCCCACAGCTGCTGCATATAAATCAGTTTACCAGAAGCTCAGCAAGTGCTTTATCAACATTTATTTCAATGCTTGCCTTTCTGCAATTTCAGACATTCTTGACGTAGGACAGTGAAATTCAGAAGTAAAAAATACACTGAACACAACGGTCATAGCCATTCAGAGTAGAAATCACTACTCTAAGTGCAGAAATTGCCTCATGTC
>NW_010249261.1:0-11542 GCF_000690775.1 Eurypyga helias | reverse complement strand
CAGGGTACTTGCCTACAGAAGAGAAATGCTTAAGAAAAACCCCATGTCATACAAATCACTCAGTCTCAGGTACCATGCTATCGGATATGAGCTTTTGATCAATAAGGTCCTGAATACTTTTGCACTCTTAATGTTAGCCATGCCAGGATTTTCTGAGTAACTGAAGGCTTTTTGCAAATCCATGATTTTTAGTTCAACATTTCAAAAGAACCTGTGACAAACTTTCCCCAAAACAACTGACAACTAATAATCCTCAGCTAAGTGATTACCAATTAAATTTTTGTGTGTTACTTTACATTTATTTTAGTTACTACAAATTGGGAAGCTGCAGGTCTAATTTTTTGGAAAGAAATGAGGCTTAGAACCCAGGTAAAGATAGAAGCAATCTCAAACTATCAGTGGGTATGTTGAAATTATATCATGCATCTCTGCAGAGGTTTACAGTCCTTATTATCTAAATCTTCTGCTTTAAACAGAAGTAACATATTGGAACAGTCCAACTAAAAATGCTCTGAGGTCTTTTTAGGAGGTTTTCAGAAGCATAAATGAGAGCTAGCTAGAAATCTAGTGATGGAAGACCATGACCTTTGAATCTTCAGAAAGCCTCAGCTTGCTTTGGTTGGGCAACAGGGTGAGATTTTTCACATGATATTAGGTCAATAAAGCTGGTGAAGGTGACAAGAAGAGGTAAATATGGAATGGCTGATGCAAGCAAGAACAACTGGCTTTCAGTTGTCCCAGGCCTGAACAGTACATGGCTCTACAACATTTTCTTGGCTCTAAACACAACCCAGGCCTCAAGCACAGCAACAGAAGCTGAACCTACAGAGCTTGTGAAACCATAAGGTTTCTAAACCCAAGATTCTCCTTTTGGGAGAAGCATCTCACCAGAGCAAGAGTTTGGCTGGATCCTTTCCCACAGATATTCTCCCAAAAGTAATACGAAAAAGTGTCAAACAGAAGATGAGATGAAGAACTTTGAGATGAACATTCAGCTGAATTATTTTCATTGCATACATAATTATGTATTTTTAACTAATTGATAAACACAGAATATCTTAGATTTCAGCAGATGTTCTTCAAGAGAAGACAGAAGGATTCACCAAAAAGACAGATAGTGTCTTAGCAGAAAACTCCATGAGAAATATTTTTGATGGTCTCTCAGGTCCTCAAGGTTTGAAGGCATAACCAATCATGCTACTTTTACTTCAGCAGGCTTTCTTATTCCTTCAAGGCACTACACGAGAAATCGATTGCAAAATTTAAACCCCACATTTTTACAACATTTAGACTATGGAGATTAAAAAATTATCTGCTCAAAGAAGTCCATAATTTACTCTGAAACAACCTGCAGAAATACTACACATTTTCCTGCTGTCCTTTAAAAAATACAATTTAAAAGGTGCTGACATAGTGTTTTCCTCCTAGTTGAATTGCAAAGCACCATTAAAGATTTTTTTACTGTATACTTTTACTTGGTGACTTCAGTCTGAACTCTCTCTACTTACTGAGCAAATGGATGTCTGCTGAGGGCAACGCTTTCCACTGTGACAGCCAAAGCTTTGAAGCTTCGTCCAACTTGTGGTACCCTGCAATCTGCTTCATGTAAAGGGCGCCATGCAGCTGCGCTCTGAGAGAAGCAGATGAAGCATAGGATGGAGTGTCACCAATTACTTCAGTGCTTTCACTGCTAGAGATCCAGCTTTACTGTCTTGTTCAAGAGTCTCAGCCCTACTAGCTCTGTGACCTACTCATTCATCATTTTTGTAACAGCCTCTAGAACAGCTTCCCTTCAATCTTTCATTTCAAAGCCTTCCAGAATCTCAGCAGACCCCTGGGTGGCTGTTAAACACAAAGTACAATTTATGGAGCAATGTCAGCTGTGTGCCAACTCCAAGAGCACACAGCAGCAAATGGACCAATTCCAGCTGTCCACCAGCTCTTAATCAGCAAAGTGAAAAATACTGTTACCAACATCCCAAGCAGAAAAGAACACACGGCTATGACGCCAGTCAGTCTTCATGGGATGAGCATCTTTGCTGAAGGCAGCTAAGGAACCATGCAAACACCCCAAATGCAGCAATTTAACATGTTCTCTCGCACCTGTCCATGCACCCTAAGGGCAGCAGCATGTAGAATCGAGTCATTGCGGTGCTACAATTAAATTCAGTTCAAACCAGGTCCCTCTGTCACTCCATGCTCAAACATACTACAAGTGAGGTGAGTACCTAGGCAGAAGACTATACTAAGATCAAATGGATTAGCATACTTAAAGACCATGCAAAAATGACCTTTATTATTTCCTTCATACAAATTAATTATATTAAGTCAAATAAAAGACAGACAATACACCTCTAGAAATGTAATGACAAGTGGAAACAAAGCTAATATTTTTTCAAAGAGGAAGGAAGGGTTTGGGAGGTGTGGTGAGGAAATTTGTTCTCATTTTAACTGCTACACCAAGATAAGGTGTCTACCCTTAGCGAGCTATCTGGTCTATTCACCATTATTAGCCTCATTATTATTTCTCTTGCATTTATGTCATTTAAATACTGCAATCTATAATCAAGGTTATTCTTCAATACTAAATAAGCAATTAGCAGTCAGGCACTAGTATTAAACTGACATGTCAGAGGGATTTTAAGATCTTCTGGACCTAAAGTTCAGCCTGTATATCCATTAACTTTGTCCACTATTTTTTTAAAGTAGCACAATCTTTTCCAGCTAATTTCATGATGTAATACCACAACTAAAAAAAAAAAAGAGTAAATACATCATTTGCAGAGGACTGTCCCCATCTCATGACAGGGTACAGGAACTCCATATCTTAGTTACTATAAAACTTTGCTGCTGGGATGGACACCTGAATTCATTGACTTCAAAAGACTTAGTTTTGTTCCTGTAAAGGAAACAGCATCCCCAGATTTATGTATTATCTCTTCCAGCTTTCTGATCTTTGTACACAGCGCTGCCTCGGTCGGTAGCTTAGCTCTAGAGACTATACACATAGTAGTTCTGCTTGTAAAAGGATGGACAGTTGTTGGCAAGAAGAATTCCCCTTTATTCCTTATACCCTGGTGTAGCCTGTGGTACTAAACCTGGATGATATGTTCAGATAAAACATCCATCATTCTCACAAATATTCAGCTCTTACTAACTCTAATATGTACGTATTAAAGAAGTTTTTTAGAACAGTCTCTTCTTGGAAGTGACACTCCTGTTTAAATCTTCATTGCATGACAGATCTCCACCTAACAATAGAAACTTTCTAGGCTGTTGTAGACCTGCACTTCTGCTCTAATCTGTTTTGCCTTAGTCCATTCTGAAATGTGTCCATATCACGCTGAAGCTCAGCAGCTCCTAAACCGGTTACTGACAATATTCAGCTTAACCACCCAAAGTCCTTACAAAAAGCACGCGCTTTTCGAACAATCCTTCCTCATAAAACCATATGAGGCACTGTCTTGATGGTACTAGTCAAGTGTTTGTTAATATCAGGAATAATATCTACATGAATGGTAGCAAGTTACAGTTTACTCCTCTTCCATGTTAATCCAAACAATAAAATAAAGTATCTAAAGATATTTTTGTGAGAACAAGTCCATACCTCCAGGTTTTCTGTCTGGGGACACTGCCACCTTCCTCATGAATACATGGGGACAGTGAAGTCCAGTAACAGGAAAGAATGGGTTTACCTTTTGCTAGTAGAAGATGACATCTTGACAAACAAAAGCAACATTACATTGTTATACTACACAGCTGTACAGATAACAGAGAGCCAGTGACACATCAGGAGCATTACTTACAGATATTTGAATCACAATAATAAATTGCATGTTTGTCTTAAAATATAAAAAGAAAAACCCAAAGCCAAACCCAACCACCACTTTAAAAGGAAAAATTCCAGTTCATAACAGAAAATTCCCAGTTTCATGTCATGGAACCGCAGGCATTTCTGAGGTTGCATTACATCAGTCTTTCAGGTAGTCATACCAGGAAATAATCATTCTTAATGTCATTACTCTACCCTATTAAGGGTCTACTCAAGCAAAGGTCCATACCTTTACTACTGTACTTTCACCTTCCTGTGTGATCAAACACGACTCAGGAAACAAAGTAGAAACCACGTTGTGCAGTAGCCAAAAGCCAAGAGTAATGCAAGGACACAAAAATGAGAATGATGTCTCAGAGCAGCTGACAGCCGCTAGATCAGAGCCATTTCCCCACAGGGACTGCCTCCAATATTTCTGCCACTGCACCAAGTTTTTTTGACAGAGATATTATCATCTACATTTTCAGCTTTACATGGGATTTAGCCACAGGAGTTACGCAGCTAAATCTTGTTCATGCAACGCCTGCAAGGTTTAAATGGAAATGATTAATTATTACCTTTTAGCACTATCTTCTGCATAAAGAATTTAGAGTTCATGAACAGTCCTTCAGGAAATTACCCCTTAACACTTGTCCCTCAGTGCTTTATAATAGAAAGTTCCTTGCAGTGATTTTTCACAGATGAAAATTTTTGGATTTTCTTATTTTATTCTCTTTATCTGAACATTCTTTGTCGAATCCTTTTGATTTATTTTGTTCTCCTCATGGGTTGAAGAGATCATCATCATCTCCACTGAATTCTTTAGTACTGATTGTAATTAACAATCACAGCCTGAGCTACATTATTTACTTGCTGGGCATCTGGCATTTTTCCTGCAATCAGTGACTGAAGGTGACACTGACATGCTGAAAAAAAATCTAGGAAAATTAAAATTGAACAATAAGACTTCTGTGAAGTGAGGGTTTTTTTTTAATTTTATGGATCTTTAGAAATTACATTATGAATTTGGTAGACACCAGGCTGTTCATGGTAAACTAATAAAAACACTCATTTTCCTTTGTCTTCGCCCCAACAAGGTCATGAGCAATTTCAGATTACATCTAAGCCTCTCCCTCTGCCTGTAGCTACAACTAGGATTCTAGTGAAATATAAATAAGCTAACATTTTTCTTTTATATATGTTGACGCAGATTTTTGCAGGGCATTCCGAAACCCCGATTACATAATTATAGCATTATCCAGGAAGCCTGCTCACATGGCCAGAAAACTATGCTCCACAATACACAGCACGCATTACAAAAGCTTGCTCTAAATTGTGTTTATAAAAATAAAATCTGTTTTGCGAAATAAAGATAAATTAATGGAGTGGTCCCTGGAAAAAAAAAAAACCCACACCACCACAAAACCTTGGAGCTGACTTCTGATCATGAGGTACTTCATAGAAGATGTCTTACTACCAGTAAAGACTAAGGTTAATGCTTACCAATAAGACTACCAGTGTGTAATACAACTCACAATGCAGGTCATCCAACCTTCAAACAGCTGAGGGAAGAAACCAGGAATGTTTTTGTTTTACCTTAGCCATATGTTGGAATATTTCTGAATATTCCGAGTGTTGCATCCACTCCAGCAGGAGTGGGTAACAGGGGTGGGGAGAAGATGGGGCGTGAGTAAGAGGTTGATCGCCTCACTTAACATTCTGACTCGTTACAGAGGCACAAGGTAAACACCATCAGCACGCACTACCTGGCAAAAGCAGAGAGAACTTAAATGACAAAGGCAATGGATGAGTTACCTCAGGAAGCCAAACAGACAAAATACAGTCAATGCAGGAATGAAGAGCAGAGGATTTCTGCTCAGCTACACCCACATACTGCATTCTCATTTCTGCAGAGCATTGTAAAACATCCCATTTGGCCACATCTCTAGCTGATGTTCATCATCCAGTACACTGCCTTCAGTGACTCTTCAAGCTTGACCAAGCAATTCCATCACAAGACAGCTGGTGGCATAATACTCTGCATGGCCAAAAACTTTATGACCTCCTGGAACTGCACTCCCCCACTGGTCCCTTTTAGAAGAAGGATACGACATCTACATAATGTACTTAAGAGTTAAAAGTGGACAAAACTTCAGATGTGAAAGACATGACACAGACAGACACACTGACAAGCTGTGCAACTGTGGTAAGGGAAACTGCCACTACAACTATTACCCCTGCAGAATTTAAGCTCCTGCCAAAAAAAAGCAATGCAAGTGACACTTATGTATGTGCAATATTTCTGCTTGATCCGGATTTTAAATTCCTAAATAACCTATTTCAGTATCCTGAAAGAAAGTGTTACCTGGGCACTTCAGTTTTGGGATTCAGAGCCTAGAATAATTCTGTTCAGAGAAACAAGTGATGTTGGAAGTCATCCAAGACTTGGTGGCAAATGGCAGTCTCTTTTGTGATGCTGTGGGGTGTTCCTTTCCTACAGAGAGAGCACACCCTCCAGATATGCCGAGTAAAAAGAAATTCAGATAAAAACGGTAACCTTCTAGAAAACTGCACAGGCAGCTCTCAGGGGAACCACACAAACTGAAAGCACCAAAGTGTTATAAACAAAATAAAATTTAAATCAAAACAATTATTTTTAAATTTAAACAAAACACCCACAAAACTTCCACTCAGCTCAGAAGATGTAATACTACTCTGGAACTGTAATTTTTAATTTCCACAGTAGATTTTTACATGTGGGCTCCAAGCTGCCCTGTGACAGAGCAGAGTGAAGCCAACAGTAATATCAGATTAGTCAGGGAAAAGCACATTACAGAAAATTAAAAAAAAAAAAAAAGGTTGCCATCAGGCTTATTGGGTGACCAACTCACTTAAAGCCTGGGAAAGCACAGGGATATGAAGGCAAAAATGCCATTAGGAAGATGCCTTGTAAATAACACTGACAGAGTGAACTGAATATACATTTCATTGGGTATTGTTAAAATATAGTATGACTGCACACATAACAAACACAAGAGTTCCATGACGAAGCATGGACAATTAAAAAACCAGAGAAAAAAAAATTCAAAAATCGGAAAAGTCTGAACTGAACTTTCTTGATGGGTAAGAGTTAACATCTGCTCCTGTTCAGGGACATTCTTAATTGGCAAGTTCTGCATTACATTTGAAAAAAGGTTTAATTGCAGCATGTTGCATCCCACTGCAAATGGTATTGCTGTGGTTGCACCAAAACCAAATAACAGAACATGGTCAGAGCACAGGCAAAAGCAATAAATTATTTTTCTGTAGTAGCATGAAGATCTGGCTGATTAGTTTTAGCTACAATGCTGATTGCAGCTACAATATTTTGTTGCTCTGAGACAAAAATTGGCCAAATTAAGGCATTCCACTGACTTCACCAGGAATTCATTCAGCCCAGAAGATCTTTAATGAAGTACACAACTGTTTTGTGATATTTGTCAGTCTTGCAGATTATTTCTACGTAACATAACCAGGATCTATTTTTACTGCTCATCTTCTCAGCCAAACTCTTTTTCCAGACTATTTCCAGCATCTCATATACTGCAATACCACCTTCCCTTACCTGGAAAACAATTAAAAGTGCACAGAAGATGCTGCTGCATTCTCAAACAGTCCCATTGATGATGCAATTGTACTTCTGCCCTCATCATCTCACGCTGTGCCTTGGGAGGTCCCTTCCACCTTCAGTGAAGAATGCCGGCTTTTTATATCTGCCCACCAAATGTGAAATGAAGCACCTTTGGGCTCTGCCCTTCTCTGATGGAAATAATTCCTTATGGACACCACAGAAACCAAGCAGTATCACAGTTTTCCTCCCGAACCCTTCCCAAACACCTCACTTGCCCAGAGGGCTGCAGAATGATGCATGATGATTAGGCTAAGGGTAAACTATGCCAACTGGCCTAGCAGACTGATTGCTATTGTCTCTTTTCTCTGCAGGCCTCTAATTCTCTGGCTTATATAAAATAGAACAGACTATTTCAGTTAGAAGGGACCTACAAGCATCATCTAGTCTTACTGCCTGACCAATTCAGGCTCACCAAAAGTTAAAGTATGTTATTAGGGGCACTATTCAAATGCCTCTTAAACCTTGATGGGCTGTGGTCATTGGCCACCACTCTAGGAAGCCTGCTCCAGTGTTTGACCACCCTCTTGGTAAAGACATGGTTCCTGATGTCCACTCTAAACTTCCTCTGATGCAGCATTGAACCATTCCCACTCATCCTGTCACTGGATAGCAGGGAGAAGAGATCAACATCTGTCTCTCCACTTCCCCACCTTGAGAAGCTGGAGAAAGCAATGAGATCAGCCCTCAGCCTCCTTTTCTCCAAAACTAAATGAGCCCAAAGTCCTCAGCCACTCTTTATGGGATGTTCCTTCCAGGCCCTTCAAATTTCACTGTAATGGTAAACTCTTCCTCCCAAAAAAGAACGGGGGGATATGTGCATTTGTATAAGCATCTATTGTAATTGTATCCGGATTCAGGCCTCTTAATACAAAAGATTAGTGATAAACAACAAGTCTGGAAAGCTGAAGGGAATACCCACGGGCCAGTAACATCTGCAGCTTCTTTGTGTGGTGAACTGCTGATCACAGAAATTTCAGATACTGCCCCTCACGCAGCTGGGGTGCATTTCCACTACACATATGATTCTCAGCTAAAGATCGTTCAATGAACCTGTGTGCTCAGTTCTAGGCACCCTCACATTCTGTTTTCTCCCTTTTCTTCTGAATCCCCTTCTCTCCTTCAGCACTGATTGAATGACTGATTAATCGTAATAATTTTAGCATCGCCCTTGCTGCTCACATTAGAGATGTCATTCATTCATGTGAGAAAGCAAAGATAAGCAGTGCTTAGCTTGCCTTTCTGTCCTTGTGTAGGGCCTGAAAAGGAGGAAGGTCTAAAGTGTCTTCAGGGGAGTTCGGCTGGTATTTGTTACTGTGAACTCTGAGTTCCTTGAGGCAGAAGGATCTTGTTACTACAGCGTCTTTCACAGGATTTTGTGACCGCTGACAGAAATATCCAAAATGCATGTCATGCAGATAAAAGCAAGCCAAGAATTTCCAGAAAGAACTTCACAATTTTATAACTGGGAAATTGAACAGTTCTATGCTCCACTGACAAAATATCTTCCTACTTGCCTAAAAAAAAATTAAGAGGCCCAGCCTTTTGTCTCACAGTGCAAAGATGAAGGAAGAAAAAAGAAAAAGGCTTTTGCAATTTCTTTAACACCTCATCTTCCTGCATCCTGGCCCTTGTCCCTGGGCTCTGCCACTGTAAAACTGTAGTCATGAATGAATGATGTTAAAAAAAGCAAATGTTTACATCAGCAGCTTTCTGACTTCAGTGAGGGCAGATTTGTTTTAATTACATCTTGCATTGTGGTACTACAGATGTCATCATACAGTTTTGCCACCCATGATCAGAGTCTATGTTCTACATGAGGCCATGTCCTCTTTGTACTCAGACTGAACAAGGATGAATGCAATATAAAACCCTACATAAAGCAGGAAGATCAAAGATCATTTAATGCTACCATGACTCAACCACAGCGAAGCTGGCTGTTTTATTCTCCTGTACCACCCAGTTCTGTCCAGATTCAGGACCAAAGGCTAAGACAATCAGATTTGCATTCTTGTCAGCTAACGCTGCGAAGTAACTGACAGAGGCCCCAGAAGACTCTCAATGTCACGGCCCTCAAAACTTCTTTATCCACTGCATTATCGCTCTTCTTGCCAGTCAGGAATTCAGAAATTATGCTTTGCTTCCTTTGCATCTAATTTACATCTCAGACAGGGCTGTCATTCTAACGCAAAAATGAATAACCAAGGAAAAAAGAATGGCTCCAAGAACACCATCAATAAACTATATATTATTATTACGATCACAATTTTTAAATATAGGTAAATTCTTCTAAGAACAGAATGAATCCCCCTCACAAACTACCACCTCTAAAAACGACCTTATGATGCTAAGCTGATGATGGGAAGGATGATTGAAACTATCAGGAAACGGCTCTGCAGTGTGAAATTCAGTGTGTAATGAGGGATGCAGTTTCCTTCACCCTGTGCAGACTTTGGTCAAGCTCATCACACAGCCCTGCTATGTCTAAAGTACCATTGTCATTTTGTCAGTAATGAACACTTCTCTTCACAGAAGCAACGGGAAAGTGAAGAATGCTTTGATAACAGAATTCTGAATCATGCTGCCATTTAATGGTTTTTATGTCTTATGAAGATGGGGTAGAAATCTCCTACGTACTTTTCCATTTGCTATTCTTTTGAACCTTAAAAGACCTATGCAGCTGCAGTTTTTCCTCTCTTTTCCTTCTATGTCAGACTCTTCCTTGAAACACACCGTAGCAGCACATCAGACTGGTGAACCCCATTCTTTCCATTTTATTGCCCCAGTGTTGTTTAAGACCAGAACAAGTACTGGATTTCCCAATTATCAGGGAAGGATTCTGCAATGTCTTTAGACCAAATGAGATAATTTGGGCCTGTCTATACATATTCGAAGCCTGGAATTTTATCAGGAAAAGATGAACAGGCAGATCCTAGCATCAGGAGGGCAAGGTGCTCAGATGAGGTGTTAGGTCACAAACCCTGGTTAGGGAATCAAATCCTCACTTGGTGAGAACTGACTTCTAAGGCTGAACAGATTTCTGTCAGTCAAGGACGATGTTCATTTCCAATTGCTCTAGCTTTGTATAATTCAGGGCTCGATTCATCAATATTCAAGGCACTTTACAGAGGCCATCTTTTCTGCTAGCAGTTGTGGCAGAGATAGATTGATACATCCCAGTGGGTTTGTGATTCAGAGTTGTAAGGTGGATTTGTTTTGGTATTAGCATAGTCAATTATTAAATTATTTGCATTTATTAAATAAATTCTCTGTCAAGTATTACATTGTAAATAATGTGAGGTGGCTAGAAACTGCATAAGTGTCAGAAAACAACCAAAACCTATATCAAATATTAAGAAGGCTACATAGAATGTAGGTTCCATCTTTGTTTGGCAGTGGTGATTTTATTACTTTTCTACCCTTGTCACCATTTTCTCCTTCATTTGGGTTCTAATTTATTTCATAATGCTACAGATGTTTAAAGACATCCAGTATACAGGACAGCAATTTATTATAGTCAGTTGTTCACAAGATATAATCTAGTGAAGAACTTTCAGTAGGATGTCTAGAAGTCAGGTTGTGTCATGCATTCATGGGTTAAGGAAAGCATTTAAAAGTTTGTAGTTTTAGATTAAGGTTGGTAGGCAGCAAAGTCTATTAATAGTGTTAATGAATTCCCATCTCAGCAAGAAAGGAACTAACTACTCTTTCATTTCAGATTATGATTAGCTTGGGCTTCAGGCAACCACTTTGGTCATGGAAACAAATACCTATTTGCAAAAGCATTTAGAATAATACTGCATTTAACTGTATCTTTTTGGCTCTAGATCAATTTAACCTTAAGAAAGAAAAAAAGCAAAGGCAGATTCTGTTGACTTAAATTTGGTTTACAGTGTAATTTGAATAAAATAAAAACTACTGTCCATAATGACAGATGAAAAACTGGGTGAATGATTGCAGTATCATTAATTTATATGTACTAAAGAACAGTTCAAAACTGATTCAGCAACCTCCGTCCTCTTGTCTCTTCCAAATCAAAACATGGATGACTGCATTGAGTGCAC
>NW_010249260.1:9987-23784 GCF_000690775.1 Eurypyga helias | reverse complement strand
TTTTTTTTTTTTTTTAAATTACTAGTCTCTTGGTATTTGTATTCATAGCAGACATGCTTCTCTATAAAGCTATTGTTAGCTATATGATTTAAAATGTAATAACCGGAGAACACCGGAACTCAGAGTATGCTGTGCATGTATTACAGAGAAGCAAATGACATTGGGCATAGCCCTCACAGTATCACCCTCACAGTAATGGAATTGACTGATTGCTTATTGTCATGCTCACAACTGCGCAGAGAATGTAATTATCTATACAAAGCTTTTGGGATTTGAAGGTGCAAGTGGAATAAATAATATGTTTTATAGGACCAAGTCATAGAACTCACTAACAAAAAGTTTCAGCAACCAGACTTAAAATTCACTTTCTAAGACAAGTGAGAACAAATATCTGTGCCTTGCTCTCTCACCTAAATAACAGGAAAAGAGGCAAGGAAAACTTTCTTCAAGAAAATCCACAGACACATTAGTATTTTTCAGTGATATTGGTACAGAGAGAGGAAAAAAAAAAAAAGTTTCAGGAAAAAAAAGCAACAAAGGTTTCAGTTTATTCATTAAGTACGTAGGAAGATGAAAAATATAAATCTGAACTTATGCATTTGGTAAACAGATGTATTTGGTGAATAGATGTTACTAGGAGAAGAACTGGGTAATCTGTGCTATTGCACGTAATTTTGGAATACTTCTCTTTGTTCAGTTCTGAAATAGCTCATAGTGGGGAAGGGTCACATGCATAATCATGATGTCTCTCTAGATATCCAACAATCTGACAATAGAGATTCTGTTTTGGATTTTATTTTGACATTGAATCTAAATGCTTGTTAAAAGTGTGCCAAATGCGAACAGGGACTCTTTCTGTCACCGTAAGATATGAGTAATGCCCTATGTAGGAGGAAGGGGACAAGAATGTTTTTTATTCCAGTCCTTGGTTCTGAGTTATATTTAATCACACAGAGTTTGGCCTTGTCACGGAAAGTATGTGGATAGGGCACGGTACAACATGACTTGCAAAGGTGCAATAGAGGCACTGTGATACAACATAATTAGAGTGAAGACCACCATAAGAACATTACATGTTCTGAAAACACCAGTTTGCTTATGTAGAGCACCTAATCAGCTGAAAGCAGTTATTTGGCTTGGCTTAACAGACAAATGGCTTGGACTTTTTCACAATTATTAGTAAGATTTTAAATAACAGAGATACTCAGATTTTTTTTTCTTTCTTATTGTCTGACTTATTTAGTTAGGTATTTTTATAAATGCAGAATATGGAACCCTCACGCAGAGTACTAAGGATGCTATTGTGTATTTGATTTGATTTGATGCTTCCTTTTACTTCCCTTGTAATAACCACACTGTTGTGAACAGAGAAGAGTACCATTTTATTTTTAAAAACAACACTTCAGTCTTGGCTTTCATATGAAAAAGTTATTTTATGAGCACAATTTACAAATATTATTCCCTCATCGACATGGTACATAAATAGTAATTTTAATGCTGCATTAGCATCATACTGTAGTGTTTAAGGAGGATTATTTATTTAAGTGTTGTTTGCTTTGAGGGTGGAGAGAATAAGAATGAGAGCTGTTTGAACTGAGGGAAGGAAGAAAAATTACTGTGCCCTAATACCAGGAAAAATATTTCTGTCTTGAGAATTAGAGTTCAAATAATATATTTAAACAATCTTTCACATTCTGTTTTTTTTTTTCTTTAAATAAGATTCTGAAAACAAAAAAGTTTCTTTACTGGAGAAAGTTGCTTTTCAGCACATCTGTAGCAAAAAGGTACCAAAAATAAAAAGTCAATGAGCTTGTTTTTGTGTGAAATGTCATTTAATATTGCTGATTCAGGAAGTTCAGAAAAGCTTCACGTGAATACAATTTTGACTATATATTCTGAGAGGCCTTTTTAAGCTTCTCACACAAAGATTCTAAATCTGGGTCTGCAGTGATGTGGA
Source organism: Eurypyga helias (assembly GCF_000690775.1). Taxonomy (NCBI): domain Eukaryota; kingdom Metazoa; phylum Chordata; class Aves; order Eurypygiformes; family Eurypygidae; genus Eurypyga; species Eurypyga helias. Next base: position 21,827 of record NW_010249260.1, on the reverse strand, counting down.
AAGGTACAGACAATTGTAATGGGAAATGTACTTTTCAGCTTTTTACATTCTTTTGCATTTGATATTAATTTGAGAAAAAAGTCTTTTTAGAACACTGTTTTGGATGAGATGTAAAAGTTTTCATTATCTACAGAGAAGTTTTACTGCTTAAACATTGCATAGATATTGTCCAGTTTAACTATTCCAATGTAAGAACTACTGGAAAACTTCAATGGTAGGAATTCATTAATTGGATTTAGTTAAATGCTTTGATGATGTCCTCCTGTTTACTTTGCATACAAAATTGGCAGTAGGCATTTGAAATTGAGAACAGGTATAAAGGAATCCATCCAACATCGTCAAATGTAGTGCTTAGCCATCTGTTCGTTTACTAGTTGACAAATGAGATAACCATTGCCGATTTCAGGGAGAGAAATAATATTTTTCTATACCTCACAACTGCATGCTAAGCAAATATGTATGGATTTTTTTTGTTTTGTATTAATCTGTATAGATCTGAGTTTCCCAGTACTACAAGAACAGTGACTAACTGGAGGCTTTTTCAAGTACATTGGAGGAAAAAAGACGACCAGAGGAAATGTGGGGACACTGCTGAATGAAGTATACATAGTGGTTGCTCCAGAAGACAAACATAAATAACTAATGTCCAACATCACTTTCCCCTTGCTTTCTCTTAGCTTTTATTGTAGAGCTGACGTCACACGGTATGGAATATCCCTAAGGTCAGTTTGGGTCAGCTGTCCTGGCTATGGCCCCTCCCAAGATGTCACCCACCCCCAGCCTGCTAGGGGAAAGGAGTAGGGGAAATGTTGGAGGGACAGCCTTAATGCTGTGCAAGCACTGCTCAGCAGAACTCAAACCACTGGTGTGTTATCAAAACCTTTCCAGCTTCTTATGTGCTGTAAGATGAACCAACGGGGAAGGCGACCAGCCTGGCTGAACAGGGAGCTTTTGCTGGGACTCAGGGAAAAAAGGAGAGTTTACCACTCCTGGAAGAAGGGGCAGGCAACTCAAGAAGAGTACAGGAATCTCGTAAGGTCATGCAGGGGTAAAATTAAAAAAGCTAAAGCCCAACTGGAACTTAATCTGGCTATTGTTGTGAAAAACATTAAAAAAATGTTTTTACAAATACATTAGCAACAAAAAGACAGTCAAAAGAGAATCTCCATCCCTTATTGGATATGAAGGGAAACATAGTGACAAAGGATGAGGAAAAGGCTGAGGTACTGAATGCCGCCTTTGTCTCAGTCTTTAATAGTCAGACCAGTTATTAGCCCCCTAATCTGGAAGACAGGGATGGAGAGCAGAATAAACCTCTCAGAATGCAGGAGGAAGCAGTTAACGACCTACTATGCTACCTGAACACCCACAAGTCCATGGGGCCAGTTTGAATTCATCTGAGGATACTGAGGGAGTTGTCAAAGAAACTTGCCAAACCACCCTTTATCATTTATCAGCAGTCCTAGTGAACAGAGGAGGTCCCAGAAGACTGGAGACTTTCCAATGTGACACCAATCTACAAGAAGGGCCAGAAGGAGGGTCTGGGGAACTACAGGTCTGTCAGCCTGACCTCAGTACCGGGGAAGATTATGGAGCAGTTCATCTTGAGTGAGCTCACACGTCAGGCATAAGACAACCAGGGGGTCAGGACCAGCCCGTATGGGTTCATGAAAGGCAGGTCCTGCTTGACCAACTTATGACTTTCTATGACCAAGTAACAATCCTAGTGGATGAGTGGAAGGCTGTGAATGTTGTTTACCTGGACTTTAGCGAAGCCTTTGACATGGTCTCTCACAACATTCTCCTAAAGAAGCTGGCAGCTCACGGCTTAGACAGATGTACTCTTCACTGGGTAAAAAACTGGTTGGAGGGCACAATGTAGAGGGTTGTGGTAAACAGACTTAAGTCTGGTCGGTGGTCAGTCACAGGTGGTTACCCGCAGGGCTCAGTCTGGGGGCCAGAATTGTTTAACATACTTATCAATGATCTGGATGAGGGGATGGAGTGGTCCCTCGGTAAGTTTGCTGATGACACTAAGTTGAGTGGAAGTGCTGATCTGCTGGAGGGTAAGAGAGCACTACAGTGGGACCTGAACTGCCTGGTTCGATGAGCTGAGGTCAATTGTATCAGGTTCAACAAGGACAAGTTCTCTGTCTTTGGAAGTGTAGTGAAGGTATTGGTTGCTAATGCCACCAACATCCCAGACAAAGGGGAAGGAAGAAAACAAGATTTTTTTTGTGGGTGGTCATGAAGGAGGTCTCTGAGCGAAGAAAACCAGTCACCAAGTTATGTGTGATGAAAACATCTGTCTTTTTAAATGAATGAGTGCACAACCAAAATTCTTGAGTATCTCTTTATGCAGGAATGAAATGAGTAAGTCTGTTTCCACTCTCATAGGCACTGCTGAATCATGCTGATTGTCAGTTGTTATCTACCTGAAATATAAAAAGTTTTTTTTTCCATTGGCCAAGTCTTCTGTCATTTGAGGAATCTTCCACCATGAATTGTAACTATTACTGATGTCAAAAGACCAAAACTCAAATGATCATTTAGTGTCGTCTGACATGAGTGAAAACATAATTGAATTCTAAACAAATAATGTCACATTCTGTGAAATGATTCCTTCCTGGATGGCAGTAATAAGCCCCTAAAGACAGTCTGTATTTCACACAGAAAAAAAGAGCTCGCAAATAGGTCAGATACATTTTTTTCTTCTTTACCTTTTTACTTCCTTTTTATCCAGAGCAAACAAGTTTAAAAAAGTTTAAACCAGGCAATAGACAAGAACATGTCTGTAGCCTTCCTCAAATATTTAAAATGAAGAACAAATCAAGAGATAAGAGGACTCTTCATTTACATGGGAGGCCTCTCTAACATAATAGTAAGATCTTGGCTCACATTGCAGTATTATTAAAAAGTATCACAGTGATCAGGCCAAATAAATACGGAAAATGATGTCATATGGGTAAGGACTTTGGTGTAAACTGAGCATTGGCACCCTTTGCTGTGTGTTAGAGTACAGTTATGGTGACCACTTGTTGCTAATGATCTGATTTTATGTAAGACAGGGGACCAACAGTACCCTAATCTTGAAACTGTTAATTTGCAGGTATGCAGTATAATGCAGCTTGGGCCATGAATTTAAAGCCCTTAATAACCAGCTCAACAAAAATCTGGAGGAAGAGTAGGAGTCCTTGATGAAAATAATCCAAATATTTGAAAATGCAGTATTTCTCAAGAATAGATTAATTTATATTAAAAACAATATAAATATTTGTTCCATTGGCTGAAAATGGTCATATGAAATATTTTACTTGTTACCAATTTCGTTTTTTAATTAAACCTGCTCACTCCTTTGATAACATTCCATGATAATATTTTCATTCTCATGGACAAACAGGAATAATTCAGGGTTAATGTAATGGAATAATTTACAAGGTTATAGTTATATTTTTACATGAATTCAGTTATAACTTGTATGACAGATTGTCTTAAAACCAGGTATTTTTGTTTCACCATAATTTTTGACCATTGTAGCTCTGCATCAGCATTTAGGCTCAATACATGTTACTGATGACTTCAATTAAAGTTAATATACCCTCATTATGCTTAGAACAAATATATCACAAACAGTTCACCGTATACCAAGACTAAACTCATTAAAGCATTTTACTTGATCTGGAAACTAGTATCCACCCACAAATAGATAGATAGATAGATAGATAGATAGATAGATAGATAGATAGATAGATAGATAGATAGATAGATAAAGTTATGTTTTTCAACCAAAGTTAATCCAGTTAAAGGGAATTTTCTTCAGGATGTAAAAATATTATGGCCCTGAGTCTGGAAAGAAACTGGAGAACACATAAATCCATATGCACTCAAATATTTGTTAGATTTTTTTTCTGAAGTGCCATCAGTTTAAGATCAAGGAATAAAGAAATCAAATGCTAAGTATGAATTTCACAGCCTTTATCTTCTGAGATGCCCAATCCAACAGACATTCTCAGAGCATTATTAATATGTACTGGATCAATGCTGCATTGTATAAGAAAGTTTTAGATCTATATGCAGAAAAATAAGGAAATGTACCTTTTATATAGCAGTCTATTGGTTGCAATATAGTGGTGTGGTTTCCACAGAAAAACTGGAGAGTTTCCTCAAGAAGAATATATGATGATTTACCATCTCCTCCACTGGTTTGTGTCAGGTAAGCAAAGTCTTACAACCACTTCTGGAAGATTTATCTAGTTACTAAATTATTGTATTAAAAAAAATCAAAAGTCAAAAACCAAACCAAACCAAATCAACCAAAAAAAACCCCAAAAAACAAACCAAACCAACCAAAAAAAAAAAAAAAGAAAAAAAGCCACAATAGTTTGCTTCAGAAAACAAGCAAACAAAACCCCTCCACTTTCACCATATCTTTAAAACAATGGCTCCAGGTGGCTGGGACACATTCAGGAAATTATTCAGGTGTATGGTGCACTATAGATAAGTCTTCCCCAGCCCAGACTACTGATATGGTAGTCCACACAGATTACTCAGTGCTTTGTGTGCAGCCTGCTCTAGATTCTGCTCTGGGGCTTGGTTCAGGCCTGTGAGGAGTGACATGCCCAGGGGTCTGAGAAAATCCTGGACTGCCCTCCAGGATGAAGTTTTGTGGACCTATTTCTGAGGTGTCAGTATCTTCATTGGCTAATATAAGGGAGATATCCTGTATCGAATCCATAAGTTTTCCTAAACCAGGAAAATATAAGTATATGGCAGAACATGAATATTGCCTTAATAATGTCATAAGAAGTGTCCACAGATAAGCAAGGAAGATAATACGAATTTCAGTACTACAGTCATCTTCCTTCACTTATGCATGCCTACTCACTTGCATAAAATTAATCACATTCATAAATGCCTTCAAAGTGGCAGCTGTCTTTAATTGTGACAACACTTGTAACCAATAAGCGTAGGTTGAGAGCATGGCTCAACATTAAAATAGATTCTTTTTAAACAAATTACAAGTGCATATGCCGTATCTATGGAATATATAACTCAAAGTAGAGTATTTACTTTGCACTTCACACTTTCCTGACTTGAAATATCTATTGTCTTAAGATTTTACTAATTTCTCTCAGGGTACTTGCATAGAATTCGTTTCTTCAGAAGTTAATTTTGCATGTATACATCCTAATGTATTTTAAACAAAACCTGAGTCCGATACATAAAAAGACTCTCTCCTATGTCAAACTCTCTGTAAATCAAAAACCAACTATACATTTTTATGGAAATGATGTATGCAAAACAGCTCTTTGATCCATAATAATAGTCACATGAGAAAGAAACAACAGAGAAAAGAGCCTGAGAACACATGGCAGGAACACAAATGTAATTACAATCAGCTTTTATTTGTCAGACTTAGAAATACAAAATGTGCATTCACAAAAATAATCATAAAACAAAATGTCCCAGGGTTCCACTCAATTTTATCCCATTCCTTTCTGAGGAACACATAGATATGAAAAAAACTAATTCAAAACCAGGAAAAGTGTGAAAAAATGGGTAGAATATAAATCATTTATTTGAAACATTCAATTGCTGACCCATTCAGATTTATTTAAAGCAAAACACCATCTCCTGCATATCCAATTAATGGTTGCCATGGTAAATAAGAGTTCCCACCGCACTGCCTTACTGCAATATGCATGGCAATTGCAAGTACATCACTCAGAATATTTCCATAATGATATTAGTTGGTCTATCCAGCATCAGACAATTAATTTTGTGAAGGATCAGGTGTTCAATATTTATCCTTATAAAAATTAAATACAAACATTCACATATCACATGGAAATGAATTCCTTTTACATCACCATCCTACATTCTCTCATTAAATATTTTCTTAGCAATTAGATTAGGACAGGAGACATTTTGGTAACTTTTCTGTATGAAATGGTCATGATCGCTACAATATTTTAAGCTTCTGAATTACAGTTAGTTTTGAAATGTGTTCAGATCAAGAATACATTTTATAAAAGAAGTTTCATTAATGAGCCTAAATGTGGTCCTCAGTGAAATACAACTTAATTTTATCTGGTTTTTTTTTTTTTTTTTTTAAAGGATTTTCTTGAAGGATAATGGCTGGATCAGACAGACATTAGCATTGCCAGATTTTGTATGGAATAAGCAGGAAGAGTTTGTGGCCCCTCAAAATTACATGTCAATAAGGGAGCCATCCAGAGGGAAAGTAAGGACTAGTCTGAACTTCTCCGACTGCTTTGAACATGGGTATCCTTAAACTAGTGCGATCCAGGGCTCAGAACTTTCCCTTCAGAAATATTTTAAGAGTCTTAAGCAGCACGTTGTGGTCTTTTCTGTGACCACTATCTGATTTATTGTGCAGTCCAGCCTGGAGAGAGTTGCCTCCAGGACACTGCTCTCTTCTCTAGGCTCTAATCTCATCTTTCAGTGGGATTCATTTTCCAATCCCTGTGAAGCTGGGTTGTGTGCTGAAATGAATGCTGAAAGTAAGCCACTCCAAAGAGACCAAAAGGCTAAGACCGATCAAGAACAGCTTCTGGGTTTCTGGGCAGTCATAGTTTAAATCTCTCAGTAATTCTGAGATAAGGTACTGGATCTTTAACCAATTTCTTCCCTTTACAGTGAGTAGCTTACATATAACATTATGGAACCATGCTCCTTCTTGAGCTTAACCTTTCAGTGAAAATGCCTTTTCCTAAGAAACCTTTGTCTTCTAAATTATTTCAGTCTCCAACAACTGAATAAGGAATTTAATTAAGGGAAAAAAACAGCAGAGTGATGCTGATAAAGAACTATGTGTAGAAGAGAAGAACTCTTGATGAAGGACCAGTAATGAAGCTGAAGGATTGGTAAAGTAAGACACGATAAAATTATTATTAATAGCACTACTAGTAGTAATAATAATCCTGCTATTTTGGCACTTCACCTCTTGATAAATTTTAAGAAACAGCTGTCATGAATGTGTGTAGCAAAGAGAAATCATGTAGCCTCCAAAGCCAAACTTTAGAGCTGGACATTTTTACTCCTTTGAGAATTTTTTCTTATGTCTAGATTCTGGGGGGGTGGGGTGGGTTAATTATTATTTTTATTTGTTTGGGGTTTTGTTTGTTTGTTTGTTGTTTTTGTGAGGTCTTTTGGGTTTTTCAGGTTTTTTCCCTCCTAGCCACAGAATCACTTTGGTATACAGCTTGAAATGTAGTTTTACATGAGAAAATATTATCCTAATCCGTTTTACATATCCAAGTTGAATCCTATAGAAAAGTTGAAAATTAGGACAGAAACCTTGAAACAAGTCTCTTTGCATTAAATACTTATTAAAAGTAGCACAACAAACATTAAAAAATCTATTTAAAGGGCAGGAACAAAGAGCTAATTAAAGGCAAAATTATTTGAGTTTTAGGAAGATTTTTCACAATACTTTGCATCTGTTTTAAAAAAAAAAAAAAAAAGCCAGCAAGCAAAATTAAGGTTCACTGCACATATTCTGATTAGTAGTGCTGACCTTGAACGCAACAAAATCTGAAGCTGGCTGTAGGCAACAGAAGCAGCTGAAAAATCTGGAGTCATTCTCAGCTTTGTCAACAGAAAAATTTTGCAATGCATTTGTTTTAGTCTTTTGGCACATACTGTAACTAATATCTTCATTTAGCAATATCCAGCAGTTTGATGGATCAGATTATTTTCTAAATGAATGAAACTAATTTTGCTTGCAGTAACTTCTAACACACCAGCTGTTATCGTTATCACTGCTATCATCATCATCATTATCAGCATAAGTATAATTACATTTAGAAAGATAAATCAAGGGAGTGCAGCAATGGAAAGACAGAATGCCAGGACATGGGGCTGTCCTTTGTTTCTGATTCTTAATAATACTGCTTTATTGCACTCTGCATTGTGGCAGCTCACTGCAGCAAGTTATTTAGTGTCCTTTGATTATATGTGCTGGAATTAATGGTGATTTCTTGTGTTCTTCTCATGAAAGATCTAAATAAACAACATGAAATTATCTGTTGATATCTTGTACATAAAGTCAAGAATCAGTTTTGTTTATATGATAAGTTGTCTCACTGAATTTGCTTCTTCATCACAGAGGAACACCTGCAACTCAGCAGATACTCCTATTATTTTCATTCTGAGTAAATACATACTAAAAAAAGCCAAATATAGAAATAGGAAAACACACTCTATTCCACTGAATACGAATTGCATACTTCTGAAGTACTACATTCAGTAATATGGTCAGATGTCCATTTGAATCCAGTTATCTATATAACATGATCAAACTACACTGGCTCAGGGTGAAACTGTGGAAAGGGAAAGGAAGGAAAAAATGTAGTTAGTATCCTATTTTGCTGTTTACCTCACATCCAATAACTCTGTGCATATAATCAGCTTTCCATTTATAGCTGGTTAATGTGAGAATAGCTACAATACCAAACCATCCTTGAAATTCACATCTCTGCACTCGGAGCTTTAAATGTGGCTACAAATGTGAACTTAACAACACTTACAGCCTGAATCCCTGATTCCCATTATCTCCACAGGAAACATGAACAAGAACATGAGTGTTTGTCACTAAAAACAAGCACACAAAACATAAAATTCATTCTCTTGGCTAGGCTTCCCTGTCTAAGCTTTTTATTCTGAATAATAATTGACAGACTGATTAAAAATTATTGCAGTTCTAGAGTAATATTATTAGATCTCATGTTAGTTTTACAAACTTTTGCAAATAAAATAGCTATAGTAGTGTCCAGCAAAATGGAAATATATGCCTGTTTCTAGAGACAGGACTAAAATACCATTTTATGACACATTAAGATTTAGTGTGAGATTTTCACAAGTCTGAAGCTCTAATAGCCTATTCATTCCTTTAGACCTTAAGGATATGAATGTTATAACGAGGCAGGCTACCTAACACTGTCACCTTCCATTCCCAGATTCAGACAGCTAAGACAACAGGAAAATTTAAAGAGTAAGTTGTTTTGGTTCTGGAACAATTATTAGTTTTCTTCATGATCTCCAAGAGCAAGGCAGAACTTGAAGATAAACTTTTTTCATATTAAGTGGAGGTATTATTAAGTCAAAACATCTATCATTACTTCTGTTAGGCTTCTCTGTGTCATAACTTTGAGTCCAAATATATTCCTTACATAGTACTCTTCAGTTCTAGAATGTAAACTTGAGACGTAAATTATTAAAGTTTTTTGCTTATTTTTATATTTTAATGACTGATTAACACTTACCCATATTCCCTGTAGAAAAGGCTGAACTTAAAAAAGACTTAATATTAAGATAGACTACAAACATTTCTCTTATTTAATTTTAAATGTAAAAGTAATTGTTGTGGAAATGAAGCTGAATAGCTTTTGAACTGGTGTCTTTGTTTCTACAGATGGACAAATTTACTTTTTGAATGTTCAACAGTACAAATGCTGACAAAGACTAAGCACATCTGATCTTCATCTGCAAAATGGTGTTTGCAGCACTCCTCAAGTGCTGAGGAGATTGCATTATATGTTTATAAATCTTGTTCAAAAGGGATTAATTTATGTAATCGTTACTAAATGTTGTATTGTTTGCCCTAGTTCTCCAGAAAACACAGATAATGAATCACCTGGCACACTTCTGCTCTTCTTTTACTCACCCATGAAGATACAGTATTAAAAGCTGTCTTAAGTCTGTTCACAGAAGGATTTTGAATACAGTGGTATACTTGGATCATAAGCAGTATGAAACCTGGAACTATCTATTACTATCTGTAGAGTAATAAATGAAAAATGCTCAAGGTTTCTCTCATTGATTAGAAGAAAGTCCTCCTCCTGTTCTTTTTAATTTCTTCCTTGCCCTTTTTGATTATCTCCTTACAGCCTTTAGGGCTTTTCCCACTGTCAAAAATTAAAATATACCATTATTTATAGCACTGGAGGGGGGGTGGAGGGAAGGAAGTGAAAGGAACTCCTGGGCATACTAATGTGTTTTCCTCTTTTTCATCTAAGCCTTTTCAGACGATTCCCTAAAATCAAATTTAGCTCCATGAGTTAATGCCTCACTAATATAAGGAATGTCTACTACATTGCTACAGCCCCTTCGCTGTGTGAATGATCTAGTCTTCAGAGAATGCTTTTGAGGACCCCTTTTTATTCTGTACTTAGTTAATGAACTTATTGTTAACAGGTAGTTAAAATAATTTAAATATGAATTACAAATACTGCTAGTAAATCTGAACTAAAAGGTTTTCTTTAAAAATGAAAAAATAAAATCGATAGGAAGGTGACTAGCCTGAGTGGATCATCCATCTATTAACATCTGGATAATACCCCAGATGGGTCCACAAATTGATTTGCCAGCAATGACTACCCAAAGTAATCTGATTGAATTCAAAGAGGGAAAAATTAAAATGAATGAAGGAAGAAGTGAACTATCTGTGTTTAATCTTCAGTTTCATCAGAAATCGATTAACTAGCTGACTTTGGGTCCAAAAGAATTAATTATACTCAGTCTCCGGTATAATTAACAACACTATGGCCATCTCCCAAAATATTCATTAAGCAGTCAGGAACAATATGAAATTCAAATTAAAATTGGAAAAGAGATTAAATAGAAGTAGTCATCTCTAAAAAGAATCATACTACATCTGAGATGAAATCATTTAAGCAATACAAAATATGGAAATACATTTTGTGTTACATTTAATTATAATTAATTCCAGCACTGCAAGCTGGCAGCTATTTTAGGCTCATTACAAAGACTAAAATGGGCTGGAATTTTAATAGAAATCAATCCTCATTGGAATAATGGGAATATGATTCAAACTTACAGGAAGTTTAGTTCTAAAATGCAAGTTTTCTTTTTAATTCTAACTTTAACTGAGAAAATTTACATTCTGCAGCACATCTACCATTAATGTCGTAACAAACTAAGAAATAAGCACCTAGCTGGGAATGAAAAGAGGGAGAAAAGGAAAGAGAGAAGACATAACTTAAACATATGTTTTGGTATCCCAAAGCTATTGCCTTTATTCTGTAGAGCTGAATAACGCTGCCATTTGTGATATTGAATTTATTTGCAGATTCCTGCATGCAAAGATTTTTACCCTCTGTAATTTTACCTTGCTATATTTAGTACATTATTCTTCTGATTGTCAATACCATTTAGCCAATAAAAGCCAAGCTTTACTTGCTTTGCATTTCTTCTTTTTTTTTTTTTTTTTTATTCAAGTATCATAAACACTGTCATTTTGTCTCTTTCTGAAGAAAATAATTGGGGCAGAGAAAAAGTAGTATTATTTTCAAAGTAAATCATCTTGGTTATTTTAATGTCTTACACCAGTGGTTATATAGGAGAAAATATTCAAGATCAAATCACCTAGGAAACAAAAATCTATCTAATTATCAAATTAAGTCTTTTATTATTTTATAATTTTATTTTTAAATTATATTTTTCGGAATACAAAGATGTCTGCTCTCAATTCTTGATTCCTGACTCAGATCTCATTTTTTATTACTATTGACACCTTCAAGAAGACTGTATTAAAAATAAACTTGCATTTAGAGTAAAAAACTGTTGTGTTTTTTTTATAGTTTGGTGGAGTGTCATCATCCTGCATGTCAGCTTTTCTGTTCTTCAACCCCCTACCTGGCATGATGGAGAAATAATCCACAGAATTTTGACCCTGCATGCAACACTCATGTTTAGTTCTGTGGTGGGCTGACCCTGGCTGGATACTGGGTGCCTACCAAAGCTGCGGTATCACTCCCCTCCTCAGCTGGCCAGGGGAGGGGGAAATATAACACAAA
>NW_010249260.1:0-9845 GCF_000690775.1 Eurypyga helias | reverse complement strand
CTCCTCACACTCTTCCCTGCTCCAGAGTGGCATCCCTCCCATAGCAGACAGTTCTTCATGAACTTCTCCAGTGTGGGTCCTTTCTACGTGGTGGCAGTTTATGAAGGTTGCAGAATTATGAATAAGAAATTTTTCTGAAAATCCACATTTCAATTTATAAGATTCCCTAGCAGGATATGCACTTTGGGGCCCCGGGTCCTGCCAGGAGCCTGCTCCAACATGGGCTTCCCACAGGGTGACAGCCTCCTTTGGGCATCCACCTGCTCCGGTGTGGGATCCTCCCCGGGCTGCAGATGGATCTTTGCTCCCCTGTGACCCTCCATGGCTGCAGGGGCACAGCCTGCCCCCTCACCATGGTCTGCATAATGTGCTGCCAGGGAATCTTGGCTCCAGATCCTGGAGCACCTCCTCCCCATCCTTCTCCACTGACCTTGGTGTCTACAGAGTTGTTGCACAGCAACTTTTTCCCCTTCTTAAATATGTTATCACAGAGTGGTTATATAGGAGAAAATATTCAAGATCAAATCACCTAGGAAACAAAAATCTATCTAATTATCAAATTAAGTCTTTTATTATTTTATAATTTTATTTTTAAATTATATTTTTCGGAATACAAAGATGTCTGCTCTCAATTCTTGATTCCTGACTCAGATCTCATTTTTTATTACTATTGACACCTTCAAGAAGACTGTATTAAAAATAAACTTGCATTTAGAGTAAAAAACTGTTGTGTTTTTTTTATAGTTTGGTGGAGTGTCATCATCCTGCATGTCAGCTTTTCTGTTCTTCAACCCCCTACCTGGCATGATGGAGAAATAATCCACAGAATTTTGACCCTGCATGCAACACTCATGTTTAGTTCTGTGGTGGGCTGACCCTGGCTGGATACTGGGTGCCTACCAAAGCTGCGGTATCACTCCCCTCCTCAGCTGGCCAGGGGAGGGAGAAATATAACACAAGTCTCATGAGTAGAGACAAAGACAGGGAGAGATCATACACCAGTTAGTCTTGCAGTCAAAACAGACTCAGCTTGGGGAAATCAGTTTAATTTATTGCCAGTCAAATCAGAGTCCTCAGGCGGAGGACTCCTCACACTCTTCCCTGCTCCAGAGTGGCATCCCTCCCATAGCAGACAGTTCTTCATGAACTTCTCCAGTGTGGGTCCTTTCTACGTGGTGCAGTTCTTCAGGAGCAGCCTGATCCAGCCTGGGTCCCCCCGGGGTCACAAGTCCTGCCAGCAAACCTGCTCCAGCCTGGGCTTCTTTCTCCATGGGGGCCCAGGTCCTGCCAGGAGCCTGCTCCAACATGGGCTTCCCACAGGGTGACAGCCTCCTTTGGGCATCCACCTGCTCCGGTGTGGGATCCTCCCCGGGCTGCAGATGGATCTTTGCTCCCCTGTGACCCTCCATGGCTGCAGGGGCACAGCCTGCCCCCTCACCATGGTCTGCATAATGTGCTGCCAGGGAATCTTGGCTCCAGATCCTGGAGCACCTCCTCCCCATCCTTCTCCACTGACCTTGGTGTCTACAGAGTTGTTGCACAGCAACTTTTTCCCCTTCTTAAATATGTTATCACAGAGGCACTACCAGTGTTGCTGAATGGCCTGGCCTTGGCCCGTGGTGGGCCAGCTGGCACTGGGTCTGTCAGAGACAGAGGAAGCTTCAAACCATTTTAGAATGGCCCTCTTCAACAATTTAAATTAGGTTGCCCGGAGAAGCTGTGGATGCCCCATCCCTGGAAGTGTTCAAGGCCAGGCTGGATGAGGCTTTGAGCAACCTGGTCTAGTGGAAAGTGTCCCTGTCCATGGCAGGGGAGTTGGAACTGGCTGGTCTTTAAGTTCCCTTCCAACCCAAACCGTTCTGTGATTCTATACATTTGGGATTGAACAAGTTTCTGAGCTTTCAGGAATTTTTAAAAGAGAGATTATCTGCACGTAAATTTAGAAAACAAATTTTAAAACACTTCTCTTGAAAATATTGCTCTTTCATAGCTCTTTTCCTGTATCCTAACCCTACAACCTATACACTGCAATCACAGAGTAAGGTAAAGGTGACAGTCTAGAAGAGAGGAGAGGAAGAATGGACAGGATATTTCTGCAAACTACTCTGGGTACAACATACAGTTTATTTCAGATAGGAGATGGTAACAGTTTGAAGGAACTAGGCAGACAGAGGACACTGTAGGGCAAGCAAAGAAATTTGGCTAACTGTAAACCATGAGAGCAAAGCAGTTTATTAGCCTGCACATATTCCATTATTTTCGCTGAAAGTATTGCATCTACCTAGGCAGAACATTTTTTTGTATGTTTGTTTGGAAGGGTCATTTTTTCATCACAGGTCAGAGGCTCCAGAAAGAGAATCAAAAAAGAGTACTCCAACAGGCCTTTTCAAGCAAGCTCAGTTTATAAGGTATACTGAGGCTAAGGGTACCATGAACAACAGATAAGAAAAATGTCATTTAAAGATAGGTAAAAGCCAAAGTGCTGTCAGGGCAAGAGGCACTTCATTAAAAAGAAAGATGAAACCAGGGCCATAGCCTTGAAACTTTTAAGAACTTTTTTCATGCTCCAGTCTGTAGCTGAAAGGAAAAGGCCTGTCTAAATGTTTGAGTGAAAAAAAACCCATTAATTTCTTACAGTCTGGTTCAGTTCACGCTGTGAGCTAGCCAAGCATGAATCAGTTCTGACTGAGAAGTGTACTGGATCTGACTGAGGGTCCCGCAGGCTTTTTTGGTCAGTGCAGTGTTCCCAAGCTATGCAGAGTAAGCCATTACAATTATGACATGTGTGGGTGATAAGCCAATATTATCTCCTGCTTGAAGCAGTTTAGAAATAGATTAAAGATTCTGTTGCTCATCTTTAGATTAAAGTTAGCTTGTACTGAGGTTTATGAGGGTGCCACTGAGGCTTACCAGCAGTGGTTGACTAGTCAGAGGGTCTCACAGAGACATCCAGAGCCCTCTTCTGTATCAGAACAACTCCAGGTTGGCTGCACTTAGAGGCTCTTGGAGTCAACCTGAATTAAAGATGAGGCAGATGGGCAGGTGCACAGACTACACAACAGGGCTTGAGGGTGAATAAGGTTCCTTATTTCTGCTAGTGGAAGTGCATTTTGGTGACTCACCTCCTTTTGCTCACTGCTAATGATGAACAATTATTTTCGGGTTGTACATATGATCCGCAAACTTTGTGGAATAAATCTAGCATCAGGATATCAGGCTGTGGTTATAAACAGTAAAAATCACAGGTCAAGGCGTTAGGCAATTGCACTGTTTCCTTTTTAACTTTAAAACACCATGAAATATTAATTCAGAAACTTGTTCTTTTAAGGAAATATGAAATTAATGTGCTGCAGTAAAATGACTGAGGTTTGTCAATAGCACTATAATTGCAGCTTGTAGCAACCTGCTGAGGACAGCTTTAAATTAGGAACAATGGAGAAGGGAGCTAACAATGCACAGAAAGTGATAAAACAACGGATGAGGATGAGGTGGAAACCAAAGCATGTAGTACAAAAACAAAAGAGACCTCAGATATGACAGAGTAGGGGTGAAAGTGGCTCACCTTGAGTGTATGCACATGAGCGCATGCAGCCTGGGAAACGAGTTGGAAAAACTTGAGCTGTACATGCCGTCACAAAACTGCGACACTGCTGGGATAGCTTTGACACAGCGAGACAGTTCGCATGACTAGAGCAATTTGTTACAAATCAACTAATCAGGGTCATAAAGTGGGCAAACTTTATCCATCAACCCATGGAAGTCTTTGTATTACAAATCCTAGTTCTCACAGAGGCCTGTCACCTTCCTGACAGCTCCTGGAAGGGATGGCAGGGCGGGACCCATATATACTGGCTGCAGGTGTCCAGATGTTTGCAGCAGGGTCCTGCAGGGGTGGCCTCAGGTAAGATACCAGGAGCTGCCCCATGCAAGAAATGGCTGTTTCCATCTGGCTTGAAAGGCCCCACTGCAGGACACAGCTAAGCTCCTCAGCCAAGCTGGTGGAGTTTCTGGAAAGCATATTTAATAATGGGCAAAATGCCACATGGGGCAACAAGAAGAGCTTCCACCACTACATCTGCAATAAAACACCAAACAAGAAAAAAGTAGGAGTGTTGCTGGATGGGGCAGATGATTTATTGACTGCAGATGCAGACAAGGCTGGGGTTCTGTTTCTTCTTTGACCCAGCTTTCTCTTGCAAGGTCTTCCAGGCTGCTGAGATTAGTGAAAACATTCAAAGATGATAACTAGCAGTGGATGGAGTCAGAGATTAATATAAATCCATGGGACATGATGGGCTCTAGCAAAGGGTAATGAGTGCAAGGTGTTGTCTTTCATCTATGAAGGGTCTTAGCAGACAAGTTCTCTGACAACTTAAAATGCAAAGATGTTTCTCCTCTCTTCAGAGAAGTCCAGATGGATGATCTGGGGAACTACAGGCCATTCAGCCTCATTTTGGTTCTTAGAAAACAACAAGTAGTGCATCTTTCTGGAACACATTTCTGGATACCTGACAGAGAAGATCGCTTGAAACTGTCAGCATGGATTTATCATGCCTAAATCATGTCTGACAAACTTGATTGTGTGATAAAAAGGCTAGATTTGTGGATGAGGGGAGAGCAGTAAATGTCATTTATTTCAACTTCAGCAAGATATTCAATACTCTTCCAAAAATTTCTATATACTAGCTGCAATGATATAGTCTGGATGAGTGGACAATGAAATCATTAAAAAAATGGTTATATGGCTGAGCTCTAAAGCTTGCAGTTAATGGGTTGTACTCTAACCAGAGGCTGGCAACAAGGGGAATGCTGTAGGGCTGTATCCCCGGAACTCTCCTGTTTAACAACCTTATCAATTACCTCTAAGAGTCAATGAAGTGTTTGATCATAAAGTTTGCAGATGACACCAAACTAGGGGGACCAATCAATATCTTTAAGGTCAGAATTCTGCTCAAGGACGCAGGCAGTGTGGAGGTATGGGCTAGAAAGAACCTTATGAAGATCAACAACAGCAAATTCCAAGTCCTGTACCTGGCATGGGAACAGCAGAGGCTGGAGACAAACAGGTGGGTACAAGGTGTATTGGAGATGGTCGAGGGGGCCCTGGTTGTATACAGCAATATGGCCATGAACCAGCTGTGTGCCCTGGCATCAAAGAGGGCAAATGGCACCTTGGGACGTATTGCCAAAAACACAGACAGCATATCCAGGGAAGGAGAGATCTTTTCCCTCTCTAGAGAGCACTAATTAGGGTTCATCTGCAATACAGTGCAAATCTGTCAGTTTTCTGCCTCCCAGTACAGAGAACTTTGACAAACTAAAGCAAGTTCAGCAGAGGGACCAGAGACGGTGAAGGCTGGAGCATTTTCCCTCTGAGGAGAGAATGAGGGATTGAGTTTAATTCAGGCTGCTGAAGAGATGACTTTGGGGCCACCTAAGAGCAGCTCCCCAGTGTCTGCAGGGAAGTTTTTGGGAAGATGGAGGCAATAGTCTATACAGATTTTACAGGATTGCATGGTAGGGGAGCAAGAGACAAAAGACATAAATGAAGGGGATGAAAAAAAAAAGCTCAGAGTGGACCAGACTGGACATAAGGAAAGCAGTTTTTCTCAGGAATTGGGTTGGGCAGTGGAGCAGGTTGCCCAGAGAGGCTCTGCAGCGTCTATCATTGGTGATTGTCATGACTTGGTTGGATAAAGTACTAAGCGACCTAATCTGATCTCAGAGCTGACTGCTGTGAGCAGGTGATTGAACTACAGGCCTCCTCACCTCTCTTCCAGCCTGAATTATCCTATGATGCTATCACCCTAAGTGCGGGAGAATATACTCAGCCAAGTTACAGGAAGATGAAGTATGAGTAATAAAATAAATACAAAGACTACTGTCTTTCTGTACATCTGAATTAATCTTTCTGAGAGAGCCAGAGCAGTAAGTTTACCACTTGTGTTTCTGGGAACAAAAATGCTCTGTCTCAGCAATTATCCTGGAATGTGAATAGGTGATGACATTATGCAAGGAAATAGACAAGAACTTTCTGAGATTCATCTGTGGTTCAGCATTGAGGGCAAAAGAACCTGAGATTCCCACACTGCATGTACAACACAGATGTATGTTGGTGTATGTTTGCGTGTATTCCGTCTTTAAGACATGCTTAGACAAGCTTTTTAGAGATTATGGCATTCCTTTAGCAAACTCCAAAAATTGTGATCAAGTGATTGCTACATTCATTGTTGGTTTTGTAACACATAGAGAGTAGATCTCAGATGAAACAGTGTTTTGGGATCCTGACAAAAGTTTTATGCTTCTAAGAAACTGTCAAGGTCATAAATTACAGCAAAATGAGTGGTTACCAACCTCATATTGAATTGCAAGTTAAGACATTTATGCTATAAAGACATTAGCGTAAATAGCAATTTCCTCCACCTTCCTTAGGGCTTCCTCTACCTGTGAAAATAATCTGCTGACATTTACAAGAATGCTGTAATTTCAGCACTTTGGACATTCAGGGGGCAGGAAATTACAGCATCAAGTCTGTCCTCAAAATGAAAGTATGCTCTACTGTGTTATTGTAGTGGTTTTGTGCAAGGACTTTTCCATTCAAATCTAATGCATAATTAATTGCAACATTTGAGAAACCTTCCCAGATTAAAGATAAAGTCTGTAACAATCAACAATAAACCAAATTTACTGGACCTCCAGAAGTCTTTTTAAAATGCCTATTTCACAGAAATTTAATTAGATTGATTAGGATTACTGAGCTGTGCATGTAATATTCCCATAAAGGCCATTCCTTCTCATGAGAGATTTCTACAATAATTAAACCGTAGTGGGACACACAACTGTAACTTTTAATGGTCACCCGTACCAACTAACTAGTGGGAGGAGAAACAGAAGATATACCTCCTGAAAGCCATACAAGCAGAAAAATACATTCTTTGAAACGAAGAGACGACCCAGAAAAAGAGTAAAAGGGACATGGATTTTTCAAATATTGAGAGGTTATTAAAATCTCAACAGGTAAGGAATTCTAGCCACTTCATTCACTAGGGTACCCAGTTGAAATGCCTCTATGCAAACACACATAGCGCAGGTAATAAACAAGAGGGGTCAGAGGTGTGTGCACATCTACAGGGCTATGATGCTATCAGCATCACAGAAACACGGTGGGATGGCTCCTGTGACTGCAGTGGTGGAACGGAAGGATAAAGACTCTTCAGGAAGGATGGGCAGGAGAGGTAAGGAGGGTGTGTCACCCTCTTGTCAGTGACCAGCTGCACTGCATGGGGACGCATCAGGAGCCAACCAAGAGATTATGGGTGAAGATTAAAGGGAGGGCAAGGGCAGGAGACATTACAGTGGGGGTCTGTTACAGGCCACCTGACCAGAAAGCCCAAGCAGATGAGGCCATCTATCAACAGAGAGGAGTAGCCTCATTTTCACAAGCCCTGGTCTTTATGGGGGACTTCAAACACCCTGACATCTGTTGGGGGAACAACACAGCTGGGCATAAGCAAACCACGAGGAAAGATAAAGCCCTGGCAGAATTAATTCTGGCCAGGAACATCACGGGCAATAAGAAAAGCTTCTCTAAGTATATTGGAGACAAAAGGAAGAATAGGGGAAAAGTTTCCTCCTCTACAGAAGGAATCAGGAGACCTGGTTACCAGGGATATGGAAATAGCTGAGGTACTCAATTACTTTTTTGCATCTGTCTTCACTGACAAGTGCTCAAGCCACATCACCCAAGTCACAGAAGGCAAAGGCAGGGACTGGGAGAATGAAGAACCACCCACTGTAGGGGAAGACCAAGTTCGAGACCATCTAAGGAACCTGAAGGTGCAGAAGTCCATGGGAGCTGATGAGATGTATCCGTGGGTCCTGAGGGAACTGAAGGATGAAGTTGCCAAGACACTATCCAAGAAGTGTAGCCAACAGGTCGAGGGAGGTGATTCTACCCCTCTGCTCTTGTGAGACCACATCTGGAGTACCAATATTAAAAGGGCATGAACCTGTTGGAACTAGTCTAGAGGAGGGTCATGACAATGATCATGCTCTGGATCACCTCTCCTATGGGGACAGTCTGCGGGAGTTGGTCTTGTTCATCCTGGAGAAGAGAAGACTCTGGGAAGACCTTAGAGCATCCTTCCAGTACCTGAAGGAAGCCTGCAAGAAAGCTGGAGGGGGAGTTCTGACAAGGGCCTGCAGAGGCAGGACATGGGGAATGGGTTTAAACTGAAAGAGGGTAGATTGAAATTAGATATAAGGAATAAATTCTTCACTATGAAGGTGGTGAGGCACTGGAACAGGTTGCCCAGAGAAGCTGTGGATGCCCCATCCCTGGAAGTGTTCAAGGCCAGGCTGGATGAGGTTTTGAGCAATCTGACCTAGTGGAAGGTGTCCCTGCCCATGGCAGGGGGGTTGGAACTAGATGGTCTTTAAGGTCCTTTCCAACCCAAACCACTCTATGATTCTATGACATAAGATCTACATATATTAATTAAGTATCCAGATTCTCCTTCTTGGAATATTTATTTATATTTATTAATTAAAGTCACAAATCAAACAAACAAATAAACAAGAAGGACTAAAGCTTTCTCCATCATGTTTATGAGTGTAACTACCAAAAAAATAGATTAAAAAAAAATCATGCTCAGATCCAGAGGTCTTTAAATTTATTAAGACTATTGGAATATCTCAAGCCAACCACAGATTTTTCAAATTATTCTGGTTTGGATTTACAAAGACAGCTGTCATATTCATTCATCCTTCATTTTTTCTCAGGTCTACATGATTCTGTGAATATACAACTCTTCATATATTGTGAGAAATTCAGTTTCATGTAGATTTAGTCTAACTAATTTTTTCTAAGGGTAATCTAGACATGCATGTGTTATGTATAGAGTCATTAAGACAACATAACTACCAGATGATTAATACACTCCTGCATTACTTGTCCATATGAGAATTAATGTATGACTTTGGTAGTAGGTCCTTCTAGTTTCCAAAGGGCAGCTTTTCAAAGGAAGCCCCAATGATGAAAACTTGACCCCATTTAGTGCACTATCAAAACTGACGAGGTAGTTTGTCAGTCTGCATTGACATTTCCCAAATTGGAAAGATTAATCATAACATTGGATTTTTGATTATATATTTATTATAAAAAGCAAGAAATACTTCTCAAGCATATTTAGCATGAAATACTACATCTTTCAATTATATATCTTTAACCTACACCTTTGCATTGGCCTGAAAAGTTTTCACACTTTTTTTGTAAGCATGTATTAAAATGAACACTACATACATTCTCTCATTACTCTAAATTTATGTAGATATAAGAAAGCCTGATTTTCATTACATTAATATTAATCACATGAAATAAACTATTAAAAGAATAAAAAACCAGCAGACTAAAACAGTAAGTGTAGATCGGGAAACCAATATTTTTACAGTACCATACGTCCTACTTAAAGATATTTCAGTAGTGTACATCCCTTTTAATGCATGACTGAATACATGCTGCTTAATCCTTTCCATTTCAGGTTTCTTCCAACACTAGATAAAAGTAGCCACATTTTCATAGACCTGATTCTGAGTGAAGAGAAAACTGAGACCTCATATTTTCACTGTGGGGCAAATCTGGCAGTATCAGCCAGTATGGTCCAGAAAGTTCTTTACTAACATTAATTATAGTATTTACCAAATCTTTAAGTGCAGAATGACTGCACTGAATATCTATAAGGCAACATAACAGATCCTTTTAGTGGGGTGTCATTCTCATGCAGCAGAGGACTTATGAAAAAAACCAAACAACAACCATCAAACTCTTGTGTCGTGGTTTAACTCCG